>NW_026089994.1:0-12014 GCF_024586455.1 Bactrocera neohumeralis | reverse complement strand
CAACTCAATACCGACTGCTGATTGTGTATGTGCAAGAAAATCGACTTTATACCTGAATATAAGATTGTCGAATTCTTCCACATGCACTGCCGTTATGGCTTTATGTCAACTTGGGTAAGACGTAGAAAGCTTATAAACTTTAATATTTGATTTTAGTGATTTGAAGCAACTCAACACCGACTGCTAAATGTGTATATACAAGAAAATCGACTTTATACCTGAATATAAGTTTGTCGAATTCTTCCAAATGCACTGCCGTTATAGCATTACGTCAACTTCGATAAGATGAAGAAGGCTAATAAACTTTAATATTTGATTTTAGTGATTTAAAGCAACTCAATATCGACTGCTAAATGTGTATATACAAGAAAACCGACTTAACTGCCGTTATGGCTTTATGTCAACTTCGATAAGATGAAGAAGGCTAATAAACTTTAATATTTGATTTTATTGATTTGAAGCAACTCAACACCGACTGCTAAATGTGTATATACAAGAAAATCGACTTTATACCTGAATATAAGATTGTCGAATTCTTCCAAATGCACTGCCGTTATGGCTTTATGTCAACTTCGATAAGATGTAGAAGGCTAATTAACTTAAATATTTGATGTTAATGACTTGAAGCAACTCAATACCGACTGCTAAATGTGTATATACAAGAAAATCGACTTTATACCTGAATATAAGATTGTCGAATTCTTCCAAATGCACTGCCGTTATGGCTTTATGTCAACTTCGATAAGATAGATGAAGAAGGCTAATAAACTTAAATATTTGATGTTAATGATTTGAAGCAACTCAATATCGACTGCTAAATGTGTATATACAAGAAAATCGACTTTATACCTGAATATAAGATTGTCGAATTCTTCCAAATGCACTGCCGTTATGGCTTTATGTCAACTTCGATAAGATGAAGAAGGCTAATTAACTTAAATATTTGATGTTAATGATTTGAAGCAACTCAACACCGACTGCTAAATGTGTATATACAAGAAAATCGACTTTATACCTGAATATAAGATTGTCGAATTCTTCCAAATGCACTGCCGTTATGGCTTTATGTCAACTTCGATAAGATGAAGAAGGCTAATAAACTTAAATATTTGATGTTAATGATTTGAAGCAACTCAATACCGACTGCTAAATGTGTATATACAAGAAAATCGACTTTATACCTGAATATAAGATTGTCGAATTCTTCCAAATGCACTGCCGTTATGGCTTTATGTCAACTTCGATAAGATGAAGAAGGCTAATTAACTTAAATATTTGATGTTAATGATTTGAAGCAACTCAATACCGACTGCTAAATGTGTATATACAAGAAAATCGACTTTATACCTGAATATAAGATTGTCGAATTCTTCCAAATGCACTGCCGTTATGGCTTTATGTCAACTTCGATAAGATGAAGAAGGCTAATTAACTTAAATATTTGATGTTAATGATTTGAAGCAACTCAACACCGACTGCTAAATGTGTATATACAAGAAAATCGACTTTATACCTGAATATAAGATTGTCGAATTCTTCCAAATGCACTGCCGTTATGGCTTTATGTCAACTTCGATAAGATGAAGAAGGCTAATTAACTTAAATATTTGATGTTAATGATTTGAAGCAACTCAATACCGACTGCTAAATGTGTATATACAAGAAAATCGACTTTATACCTGAATATAAGATTGTCGAATTCTTCCAAATGCACTGCCGTTATGGCTTTATGTCAACTTCGATAAGATGAAGAAGGCTAATTAACTTAAATATTTGATGTTAATGATTTGAAGCAACTCAACACCGACTGCTAAATGTGTATATACAAGAAAATCGACTTTATACCTGAATATAAGATTGTCGAATTCTTCCAAATGCACTGCCGTTATGGCTTTATGTCAACTTCGATAAGATGAAGAAGGCTAATTAACTTTAATATTTGATGTTAATGATTTGAAGCAACTCAATACCGACTGCTAAATGTGTATATACAAGAAAATCGACTTTATACCTGAATATAAGATTGTCGAATTCTTCCAAATGCACTGCCGTTATGGCTTTATGTCAACTTCGATAAGATGAAGAAGGCTAATTAACTTAAATATTTGATGTTAATGATTTGAAGCAACTCAACACCGACTGCTAAATGTATATATACAAGAAAATCGACTTTATATCTGAATATAAGATTGTAGAATTCTTCCAAATGCACTGCCGTTATGGCTTTATGTCAACTTCGATAAGATGAAGAAGGCTAATTAACTTAAATATTTGATGTTAATGATTTGAAGCAACTCAATACCGACTGCTAAATGTGTATATACAAGAAAATCGACTTTATACCTGAATATAAGATTGTCGAATTCTTCCAAATGCACTGCCGTTATGGCTTTATGTCAACTTCGATAAGATGAAGAAGGCTAATTAACTTAAATATTTGATGTTAATGATTTGAAGCAACTCAATACCGACTGCTAAATGTGTATATACAAGAAAATCGACTTTATACCTGAATATAAGATTGTCGAATTCTTCCAAATGCACTGCCGTTATGGCTTTATGTCAACTTCGATAAGATGAAGAAGGCTAATTAACTTAAATATTTGATGTTAATGATTTGAAGCAACTCAATACCGACTGCTAAATGTGTATATACAAGAAAATCGACTTTATACCTGAATATAAGATTGTCGAATTCTTCCAAATGCACTGCCGTTATGGCTTTATGTCAACTTCGATAAGATGAAGAAGGCTAATTAACTTAAATATTTGATGTTAATGATTTGAAGCAACTCAACACCGACTGCTAAATGTGTATATACAAGAAAATCGACTTTATACCTGAATATAAGATTGTCGAATTCTTCCAAATGCACTGCCGTTATGGCTTTATGTCAACTTCGATAAGATGAAGAAGGCTAATTAACTTAAATATTTGATGTTAATGATTTGAAGCAACTCAACACCGACTGCTAAATGTGTATATACAAGAAAATCGACTTTATACCTGAATATAAGATTGTCGAATTCTTCCAAATGCACTGCCGTTATGGCTTTATGTCAACTTCGATAAGATGAAGAAGGCTAATTAACTTAAATATTTGATGTTAATGATTTGAAGCAACTCAATACCGACTGCTAAATGTGTATATACAAGAAAATCGACTTTATACCTGAATATAAGATTGTCGAATTCTTCCAAATGCACTGCCGTTATGGCTTTATGTCAACTTGGATAAGATGTAGAAGGCTATAAACTTTAATATTTGATTTTAGTGATTTGAAGCAACTCAACACCGACTGCTAAATGTGTATATACAAGAAAATCGACTTTATACCTGAATATAAGATTGTCGAATTCTTCCAAATGCATGGCTGCCGTTATGGCTTTATGTCAACTTCGATAAGATGAAGAAGGCTAATTAACTTAAATATTTGATGTTAATGATTTGAAGCAACTCAATACCGACTGCTAAATGTGTATATACAAGAAAATCGACTTTATACCTGAATATAAGATTGTCGAATTCTTCCAAATGCACTGCCGTTATGGCTTTATGTCAACTTCGATAAGATGAAGAAGGCTAATTAACTTAAATATTTGATGTTAATGATTTGAAGCAACTCAACACCGACTGCTAAATGTGTATATACAAGAAAATCGACTTTATACCTGAATATAAGATTGTCGAATTCTTCCAAATGCACTGCCGTTATGGCTTTATGTCAACTTCGATAAGATGAAGAAGGTAATTAACTTAAATATTTGATGTTAATGATTTGAAGCAACTCAACACCGACTGCTAAATGTGTATATACAAGAAAATTGCTTTTATACCTGAACATAATATTGTCGAATTCTTCCAAATGCACTGCCGTTATGGCTTTATGTCAACTTCGATAAGATGAAGAAGGCTTATTAACTTAAATATTTGATGTTAATGATTTGAAGCAACTCAATTCCGACTGCTAAATGTGTATATACAAGAAAATCGACTTTATACCTGAATATAAGATTGTCGAATTCTTCCAAATGCACTGCCGTTATGGCTTTATGTCAACTTCGATAAGATGAAGAAGGCTAATTAACTTAAATATTTGATGTTAATGATTTGAAGCAACTCAATACCGACTGCTAAATGTGTATATACAAGAAAATCGACTTTATACCTGAATATAAGATTGTCGAATTCTTCCAAATGCACTGCCGTTATGGCTTTATGTCAACTTCGATAAGATGAAGAAGGCTAATTAACTTAAATATTTGATGTTAATGATTTGAAGCAACTCAATACCGACTGCTAAATGTGTATATACAAGAAAATCGACTTTATACCTGAATATAAGATTGTCGAATTCTTCCAAATGCACTGCCGTTATGGCTTTATGTCAACTTCGATAAGATGAAGAAGGCTAATTAACTTAAATATTTGATGTTAATGATTTGAAGCAACTCAATACCGACTGCTAAATGTGTATATACAAGAAAATCGACTTTATACCTGAATATAAGATTGTCGAATTCTTCCAAATGCACTGCCGTTATGGCTTTATGTCAACTTCGATAAGATGAAGAAGGCTAATTAACTTAAATATTTGATGTTAATGATTTGAAGCAACTCAACACCGACTGCTAAATGTGTATATACAAGAAAATCGACTTTATA
This sequence comes from Bactrocera neohumeralis, assembly GCF_024586455.1. Classification (NCBI taxonomy): domain Eukaryota; kingdom Metazoa; phylum Arthropoda; class Insecta; order Diptera; family Tephritidae; genus Bactrocera; species Bactrocera neohumeralis. The sequence continues at coordinate 7,347 of NW_026089994.1, read as the reverse complement.
CCTGAATATAAGATTGTCGAATTCTTCCAAATGCACTGCCGTTATGGCTTTATGTCAACTTCGATAAGATGAAGAAGGCTAATAACTTAAATATTTGATGTTAATGATTTGAAGCAACTCAATACCGACTGCTAAATGTGTATATACAAGAAAATCGACTTTATACCTGAATATAAGATTGTCGAATTCTTCCAAATGCACTGCCGTTATGGCTTTATGTCAACTTCGATAAGATGAAGAAGGCTAATAAACTTTAATATTTGATTTTAGTGATTTAAAGCAACTCAATACCGACTGCTAAATGTGTATATACAAGAAAATCGACTTTATACCTGAATATAAGATTGTCGAATTCTTCCAAATGCACTGCCGTTATGGCTTTATGTCAACTTCGATAAGATGAAGAAGGCTAATAAACTTTAATATTTGATTTTAATGATTTGAAGCAACTCAACACCGACTGCTAAATGTGTATATACAAGAAAATCGACTTTATACCTGAATATAAGATTGTCGAATTCTTCCAAATGCACTGCCGTTATGGCTTTATGTCAACTTCGATAAGATGAAGAAGGCTAATTAACTTAAATATTTGATGTTAATGATTTGAAGCAACTCAATACCGACTGCTAAATGTGTATATACAAGAAAATCGACTTTATACCTGAATATAAGATTGTCGAATTCTTCCAAATGCACTGCCGTTATGGCTTTATGTCAACTTCGATAAGATGAAGAAGGCTAATAAACTTTAATATTTGATTTTAATGATTTGAAGCAACTCAATACCGACTGCTAAATGTGTATATACAAGAAAATCGACTTTATACCTGAATATAAGATTGTCGAATTCTTCCAAATGCACTGCCGTTATGGCTTTATGTCAACTTCGATAAGATGAAGAAGGCTAATTAACTTAAATATTTGATGTTAATGATTTGAAGCAACTCAACACCGACTGCTAAATGTGTATATACAAGAAAATCGACTTTATACCTGAATATAAGATTGTCGAATTCTTCCAAATGCACTGCCGTTATGGCTTTATGTCAACTTCGATAAGATGAAGAAGGCTAATTAACTTAAATATTTGATGTTAATGATTTGAAGCAACTCAATACCGACTGCTAAATGTGTATATACAAGAAAATCGACTTTATACCTGAATATAAGATTGTCGAATTCTTCCAAATGCACTGCCGTTATGGCTTTATGTCAACTTCGATAAGATGAAGAAGGCTAATTAACTTAAATATTTGATGTTAATGATTTGAAGCAACTCAATACCGACTGCTAAATGTGTATATACAAGAAAATCGACTTTATACCTGAATATAAGATTGTCGAATTCTTCCAAATGCACTGCCGTTATGGCTTTATGTCAACTTCGATAAGATGAAGAAGGCTAATAAACTTAAATATTTGATGTTAATGATTTGAAGCAACTCAACACCGACTGCTAAATGTGTATATACAAGAAAATCGACTTTATACCTGAATATAAGATTGTCGAATTCTTCCAAATGCACTGCCGTTATGGCTTTATGTCAACTTCGATAAGATGAAGAAGGCTAATTAATAAATATTTGATGTTAATGATTTGAAGCAACTCAATACCGACTGCTAAATGTGTATATACAAGAAAATCGACTTTATACCTGAATATAAGATTGTCGAATTCTTCCAAATGCACTGCCGTTATGGCTTTATGTCAACTTCGATAAGATGAAGAAGGCTAATAAACTTTAATATTTGATTTTATTGATTTGAAGCAACTCAACACCGACTGCTAAATGTGTATATACAAGAAAATCGACTTTATACCTGAATATAAGATTGTCGAATTCTTCCAAATGCACTGCCGTTATGGCTTTATGTCAACTTCGATAAGATGAAGAAGGCTAATAAACTTTAATATTTGATTTTAGTGATTTGAAGCAACTCAATATCGACTGCTAAATGTGTATATACAAGAAAATCGACTTTATACCTGAATATAAGATTGTCGAATTCTTCCAAATGCACTGCCGTTATGGCTTTATGTCAACTTCGATAAGATGAAGAAGGCTAATTAACTTAAAATATTTGATGTTTATGATTTGAAGCAACTCAACAACGACTGCTAAATGTGTATATACAAGAAAATCGACTTTATACCTGAATATAAGATTGTCGAATTCTTCCAAATGCACTGCCGTTATGGCCTTATGTCAACTTCGATAAGATGAAGAAGGCTAATTAACTTAAATATTTGATGTTAATGATTTGAAGCAACTCAATACCGACTGCTAAATGTGTATATACAAGAAAATCGACTTTATACCTGAATATAAGATTGTCGAATTCTTCCAAATGCACTGCCGTTATGGCTTTATGTCAACTTCGATAAGATATATTTGATGTTAGTGATTTAAAGCAACTCAATATCGACTCTAAATGTGTATATACAAGAAAATCGACTTAATGCCTGAATATAAGATTGTCGAATTCTTTCAAATGCACTGCCGTTATTGCTTTATGTCAACTTCGATAAGATGAAGAAGGCTAATTAACTTAAATATTTGATGTTAATGATTTGAAGCAACTCAATACCGACTGCTAAATGTGTATATACAAGAAAATCGACTTTATACCTGAATATAAGATTGTCGAATTCTTCCAAATGCACTGCCGTTATGGCTTTATGTCAACTTCGATAAGATGAAGAAGGCTAATTAACTTAAATATTTGATGTTAATGATTTGAAGCAACTCAACACCGACTGCTAAATGTGTATATACAAGAAAATCGACTTTATACCTGAATATAAGATTGTCGAATTCTTCCAAATGCACTGCCGTTATGGCCTTATGTCAACTTCGATAAGATGAAGAAGGCTAATTAACTTAAATTTGATGTTAATGATTTGAAGCAACTCAACACCGACTGCTAAATGTGTATATACAAGAAAATCGACTTTATACCTGAATATAAGATTGTCGAATTCTTCCAAATGCACTGCCGTTATGGCTTTATGTCAACTTCGATAAGATGAAGAAGGCTAATTAACTTAAATATTTGATGTTAATGATTTGAAGCAACTCAATACCGACTGCTAAATGTGTATATACAAGAAAATCGACTTTATACCTGAATATAAGATTGTCGAATTCTTCCAAATGCACTGCCGTTATGGCTTTATGTCAACTTCGATAAGATGAAGAAAGCTAATTAACTTAAATATTTGATGTTAATGATTTGAAGCAACTCAATACCGACTGCTAAATGTGTATATACAAGAAAATCGACTTTATACCTGAATATAAGATTGTCGAATTCTTCCAAATGCACTGCCGTTATGGCTTTATGTCAACTTCGATAAGATGAAGAAGGCTAATTAACTTAAATATTTGATGTTTATGATTTGAAGCAACTCAATGCCGACCGCTAAATGTGTATATACAAGAAAATCGACTTTATACCTGAATATAAGATTGTAGAATTCTTCCAAATGCACTGCCGTTATGGCTTTATGTCAACTTCGATAAGATGAAGAAGGCTAATTAACTTAAATATTTGATGTTAATGATTTGAAGCAACTCAATACCGACTGCTAAATGTGTATATACAAGAAAATCGACTTTATACCTGAATATAAGATTGTCGAATTCTTCCAAATGCACTGCCGTTATGGCTTTATGTCAACTTCGATAAGATGAAGAAGGCTAATTAACTTAAATATTTGATGTTAATGATTTGAAGCAACTCAACACCGACTGCTAAATGTGTATATACAAGAAAATCGACTTTATACCTGAATATAAGATTGTCGAATTCTTCCAAATGCACTGCCGTTATGGCTTTATGTCAACTTCGATAAGATGAAGAAGGCTAATTAACTTAAATATTTGATGTTAATGATTTGAAGCAACTCAATACCGACTGCTAAATGTGTATATACAAGAAAATCGACTTTATACCTGAATATAAGATTGTCGAATTCTTCCAAATGCACTGCCGTTATGGCTTTATGTCAACTTCGATAAGATGAAGAAGGCTAATTAACTTAAATATTTGATGTTAATGATTTGAAGCAACTCAATACCGACTGTTAAATGTGTATATACAAGAAAATCGACTTTATATCTGAATATAAGATTGTAGAATTCTTCCAAATGCACTGCCGTTATGGCTTTATGTCAACTTCGATAAGATGAAGACTGCTAATTAACTTAAATATTTGATGTTAATGATTTGAAGCAACTCAATTCCGACTGCTGAATGTGTATATACAAGAAAATCGACTTTATACCTGAATATAAGATTGTCGAATTCTTCCAAATGCACTGCCGTTATGGCTTTATGTCAACTTCGATAAGATGAAGAAGGCTAATTAACTTAAATATTTGATGTTAATGATTTGAAGCAACTCAATACCGACTGCTAAATGTGTATATACAAGAAAATCGACTTTATACCTGAATATAAGATTGTCGAATTCTTCCAAATGCACTGCCGTTATGGCTTTATGTCAACTTCGATAAGATGAAGAAGGCTAATTAACTTAAATATTTGATGTTAATGATTTGAAGCAACTCAATACCGACTGTTAAATGTGTATATACAAGAAAATCGACTTTATATCTGAATATAAGATTGTAGAATTCTTCCAAATGCACTGCCGTTATGGCCTTATGTCAACTTCGATAAGATGAAGAAGGCTAATTAACTTAAATATTTGATGTTAATGATTTGAAGCAACTCAATTCCGACTGCTGAATGTGTATATACAAGAAAATCGACTTTATACCTGAATATAAGATTGTCGAATTCTTTCAAATGCACTGCCGTTATGGCTTTATGTCAACTTCGATAAGATGAAGAAGGCTAATTAACTTAAATATTTGATGTTAATGATTTGAAGCAACTCAACACCGACTGCTAAATGTGTATATACAAGAAAATCGACTTTATACCTGAATATAAGATTGTCGAATTCTTCCAAATGCACTTCCGTTATGGCTTTATGTCAACTTAAGTAAGACGAAGAAGGTTAAATAACTTAAATATTTGATGTTAATGATTTGAAGCAACTCAACACCGACTGCTAAATGTGTATATACAAGAAAATCGACTTTATACCTGAATATAAGATTGTCGAATTCTTCCAAATGCACTGCCGTTATGGCTTTATGTCAACTTCGATAAGATGAAGAAGGCTAATAAACTTTAATATTTGATGTTAATGATTTGAAGCAACTCAATATCGACTGCTAAATGTGTATCTACAAGAAAATCGACTTTATACCTGAATATAAGATTGTCGAATTCTTCCAAATGCACTGCCGTTATGGCTTTATGTCAACTTCGATAAGATGAAGAAGGCTAATAACTTAAATATTTGATGTTAATGATTTGAAGCAACTCAATATCGACTGCTAAATGTGTATATACAAGAAAATCGACTTTATACCTGAATATAAGATTGTCGAATTCTTCCAAATGCACTGCCGTTATGGCTTTATGTCTACTTCGATAAGATGAAGAAGGCTAATTAACTTAAATATTTGATGTTAATGATTTGAAGCAACTCAATACCGACTGTTAAATGTGTATATACAAGAAAATCGACTTTATACCTGAATATAAGATTGTCGAATTCTTCCAAATGCACTGCCGTTATGGCTTTATGTCAACTTCGATAAGATGAAGAAGGCTAATTAACTTAAATATTTGATGTTAATGATTTGAAGCAACTCAATACCGACTGCTAAATGTGTATATACAAGAAAATCGACTTTATACCTGAATATAAGATTGTCGAATTCTTCCAAATGCACTGCCGTTATGGCTTTATGTCAACTTCGATAAGATGAAGAAGGCTAATTAATTAAAATTTTTGATGTTAATGATTTGAAGCAACTCAACAACGACTGCTAAATGTATATATACAAGAAAATCGACTTTATATCTGAATATAAGATTGTAGAATTCTTCCAAATGCACTGCCGTTATGGCTTTATGTCAACTTCGATAAGATGAAGAAGGCTAATTAACCTAAATATTTGATGTTAATGATTTGAAACAACTCAGCACCGACTGCTAAATGTGTATATACAGAAAAATCGACTTTATAGCTGAATATAAGATTGTCGAATTCTTCCAAATGCACTGCCGTTATGGCTTTATGTCAAGTTCGATAAGATGAAGAAGGCTAATAAACTTTAATATTTGATGTTAATGATTTAAAGCAACTCAATATCGACTGCTAAATGTGTATATACAAGAAAATCGACTTTATACCTGAATATAAGATTGTCGAATTCTTCCAAATGCACTGCCGTTATGGCTTTATGTCAACTTCGATAAGATGAAGAAGGCTAATTAACTTAAATATTTGATGTTAATGATTTGAAGCAACTCAATACCGACTGCTAAATGTGTATATACAAGAAAATCGACTTTATACCTGAATATAAGATTGTCGAATTCTTCCAAATGCACTGCCGTTATGGCTTTATGTCAACTTCGATAAGATGAAGAAGGCTAATTAACTTAAATATTTGATGTTAATGATTTGAAGCAACTCAATACCGACTGCTGAATGTGTATATACAAGAAAATCGACTTTATACCTGAATATAAGATTGTCGAATTCTTCCAAATGCACTGCCGTTATGGCTTTATGTCAACTTCGATAAGATGAAGAAGGCTAATTAACTTAAATATTTGATGTTAATGATTTAAAGCAACGCAATATCGATTGCTGAATGTGTACACACCAGAAAATCGACTTTATATCTGAATATAAGATTGTAGAATTCTTCCAAATGCACTGCCGTTATGGCTTTATGTCAACTTCGATAAGATGAAGAAGGCTAATTAACTTAAATATTTGATGTTAATCATTTGAAGCAACTCAACACCGACTGCTAAATGTGTATATACAAGAAAATCGACTTTATACCTGAATATAAGATTGTCGAATAAGATTCTTCCAAATGCACTGCCGTTATGGCTTTATGTCAACTTCGATAAGATGAAGAAGGCTAATTAACTTAAATATTTGATGTTAATGATTTGAAGCAACTCAATACCGACTGCTAAATGTGTATATACAAGAAAATCGACTTTATACCTGAATATAAGATTGTCGAATTCTTCCAAATGCACTGCCGTTATGGCTTTATGTCAACTTCGATAAGATGTAGAAGGCTAATAAACTTAAATATTTGATGTTAATGATTTGAAGCAACTCAATACCGTCTGCTAAAGGTGTATATTCAAGAAAATCGACTTTATACTTGAATATAAGATTGTCGAACTCTTCCAAATGCACTGCCGTTATGGTTTTATGTCAACTTCGAT
>NW_026089993.1:0-25319 GCF_024586455.1 Bactrocera neohumeralis | reverse complement strand
TTATACTTTGTAAATATATATACAAAATAAGATATAATATATTGTAGATATAAAAATTGTAAAAGGGGGATTTTTATGATGTTTTTTTTTTTTGTTTATTTAAAATATGAACGTATATATGTATTTATACAGGCTGCCTACCTCGCAACGTTACGATCGACCACTACACGTGCGGGATGGGATAGATACCGAGAGTTGAAAAGGGAAGCGAGACGCATTTGCAGACAGAAGAAGAAAGAGGCCGAAATGCGTGAGTACGAAGAGCTTGATAAGCCGGCCAACAGGGGTAATGCTCGAAAATTCTACGAAAAAATGCGGCGGCTTACAGAAGGTTTGAAACCGGAGCATACTCTGTAGAACCCCCAAAGGTGATCTAGTCACTGATGCCCAGAGCATACTTAAATTATGGAGGGAATATTTTCTCCAGCTCGCTGAATGGCAGTGAACGCACAACACCAGGAGAAGGAGAACCCGATTCCCCAATCGATGACGATGGAGCAGACGTTCCATTACCCGGACCATGAAGAAGTTCGAATAGCAATTGCCCGCCTCAAGAACAATAAAGCGGCAGGGGCCGACGGACTACCGGCCGAGCTATTCAAACACGGCGGCGAAGAACTAGTAGGGAGCATGCATCAGCTTCTTTGTAAAATATGGTCGGACGAGAGCATGCCCAACGATTGGAATTTAAGTGTGCTATGCCCAATCCATAAAAAAGGAGACCACAATCTGCGCCAACTATCGTGGGATTAGCCTCCTCAACATCGCATATAAGGTTCTATCGAGCGTATTGTGTGAAAGATTAAAGCCCACCGTCAACAAACTGATTGGACCTTATCAGTGTGGCTTCAGACCTGGAAAATTAACAACCGACCAGATATTCACCATGCGCCAAATCTTGGAAAAGACCCGTGAAAGGAGAATCGACACACACCACCTCTTCGTCGATTTCAAAGCTGCTTTCGACAGCACGAAAAGGAGCTGCCTTTATGCCGCGATGTCTGAATTTGGTATCCCCGCAAAACTAATACGGCTGTGTAGGCTGACGTTGAACAACACGAAAAGCTCCGTCAGGATCGGGAAGGACCTCTCCGAGCCGTTCGATACCAAACGAGGTTACAGACAAGGCGACTCCCTATCGTGCGACTTCTTCAACCTGCTCCTGGAGAAAATAGTTCGAGCTGCAGAACTAAACAGAGAAGGTACCATCTTCTATAAGAGTGTACAGCTGCTGGCGTATGCCGACGATATTGATATCATCGGCCTCAACACCCGCGCCGTTAGTTCTGTTTTCTCTAGGCTGGACAAGGAAGCACAGAAAATGGATCTGGTAGTGAACGAGGGCAAAACGAAATCCTGGCTTCGCTTGGAATACCCAATTGGCGCCACGCAGCGAAAAGAAGAAACGACTGGCGCGCTGTTGTTAACTCGGCTATAATCGCGTAAGCGGTGTCTACGCCAATTAAGAAGAAGAAGAAGAAGAAGATTTACTTGATTAGAGGCAACAATTTTTGTGAAAGAAAATGTTGATTAAAGTTTCTATATAAGTGATCTTTCAACAAATAGTTTTCTGCTAACTCAAGCTAAGACTGTACTGGTTTAAAAATACAAACACATCGAAATATTATTTCAGCTAACGGTATTTTGTAGCGGTAAAAGTTCGGCAGCTGCAATATTCTGCTTGATTTATTGGTTCACTTAAAGAGAGGCACTTAGTTTGCTTACATCATTTGCGCATTAAGCATTCATTGTGTTAAGTCGTAAACTTGTAAATTTGAAAAAAATGGGAAAGCGGAAAAGTTTATCAGAGCGAGAACAAGGACAAATTGATATATTGACCTCTGAAGGACTTTCGAATCGCCAAATTGCCAAAAAGATTGGTCGAAGTCCAAATGTTGTTGATCATTATGTGAAAAAGAGTGCCTCCTACGGTAAGAACTACAAAGGTAGGACTGCGATGGCTTTAACACCAAAGGAAACCCGGAAAGTCCTTAGGATTGCATCCCATTCCGCACTTTCAACATCAAAAATTATAAAATTAGCTGATGTTGCAGCTAGCAACTCCACAGTTAGAAGGGCTATTCTGAAAGCACCACATCTGAAATATAAAAAATTACAAAAAAAACCGCCTTTGAATAAACTTCGCAAGCAAGCTAACTCATCTAGCCAGTTATTCAAAATTAAATTTTAATTAAAGTAAAAGTAACTAAATTTAGTTATCGAGCTTCCGTTTGCTTGTCATGTTATTGATTTATTTCATTGATAATAGTTAAATAGTTAACCGATATACACAAATTTATTTACCAATTTGCACATAACTTAAAGGTGATTAATAACGCTATCTCTAAAAGTTAATTACATAATACAGTGTTTTCAATCTTTCTGCTTTCGCGACTCCTTTACAGGTTGAAATATTCTGGCGACCCCCTTGTGTCATAGTAAGTCAAAGAAATAATTTAATTTTAATTAAAATACTACATACGTTAGGTAATAAGTTTTTCCTATTTTGGAAAATTATTCGTGCGGATCATACTACGTCGGCGACGTTGCCACACCGCACGGCATGATTGTCATTGTTTTTTCGCTTGCTCTGCGCGTTTATAAAATGGATAAATTTCTCAAAAGATCTCAGCCTTCAACATCTGGTTCGAGAATCAATAGCGGTGGTGGTGAATCGAATCCGAAAAAATAGACATTACGATGACAGTTATTTGAAATATGGGTTCACAGTCATAAATAATAAACCTCAATGTGTAATTTGCGCTATGTTTTATCACGTGAGAGTATGAAACCGTCAAAGCTTATGCGGCGTCTCACAACCAAGCATCAAAAAGAAGCTGATAAGCCGTTGGATTTCTTTGAACGAAAGTTGAAAGCTCTTAGTCAGCAGCAAAATACTATAATTCAGGTAAAAAAGAAAAATAGTGAAAAAGCGTGGGGTGCACTATAAATCAGCTCTTAAAAAGCGCCCCACCCTTTTTTCACAATACTACTATTTTTTTTAATTTATTTATTTTCCATATTAACAATTATTTTTGATTTTTTAGTTTACGTTATCGTCAAAGCGTGTTTTTTTTTAGTTTTTTTATACTATATTTTTACTGTTGGTGTTTATTCCTTTATTATTTGCATACAACTTTTGATTATACTTAATTTCGGTGTGCAAAGGTTCCGCGTCCTTAATTTTTATTGTCTGTTCACTTGTATATTGTTTGGTTTATTTTCAGGCATCCAGTGTCAACGATTCAACATTATTAGCTAGCTACAAAGTCGCATATCGAGTTGCTAAAGCAGGGAAACCACATACATATGTACAATTGCCGAAAATCTTATTTTGCCAGCGGTACTCAATATGGTTGAAATTATGGTCAGTAAGCAGGAGGCAAACAAATTAAGAAAAATACCGCTTTCTGACAATGATATTTCACGCAGAATAAACGATATGGCCAAGGATATTCAAGAAATAGTAGTCGAAAAACTAAAGAATAGCCAACATTTTGCTTTGCAGTTCGATGAATCTACAGATGTTTTCTACTGTGCACAGTTTGTAGTATTTGTGCGATTTGAAGCAGATGACAGTATTACGGAAGAAATCTTATTTTGCAAAGCATTTCCTGCAAACACTACTGGCCAGTGTTTGTACGATATGTTTTTAGAAAGCACTTGCGACTACGATATTGATTGGAAAAAATGTATCGCAATTTGTAGCGATGGCGCTAAAGCTATGACTGGCAAAAATAACGGACTCATTGCAAAATTAAAATCGATAATACCAAACATATTCTAGACACACTGTTTTCTTCATCGACAGGCTCTAGCTGCTAAGATAGTACCTTCTGATTTAAATGACGTGCTCAAGGAGGTAATAAAAATTGTGAGTTCTATCAAAGGTAAAGCTTTGCAAACCCAGCTATTCAGAATCGTTTATGAAGATATGGGCTCGCTTCATCAAAATCTCCTTTATCACACAGAGGTCAGGTGGCTATCAAAAGGAAAGGTATTGACAAGAGTTCTGGAACTGAGAGCTGAATTGTTAATGTTCTTACAAGATGCAAAATCAGAATATGCTTACCGTTTTTCTGACCCTATTTGGCTCTCTTAGCCTCTTTTTTAATACAGAACTATTATTTAGCAAATTAGCATGCTTAAAAACAAAATTTTTAAAGCAAGAAAATATGAGTTTAAACATTTTTGACACTGTCAAGAAACTCTTTACACAAAGTACTTAAGCTTCAGTTTAATGAATATGTGTATTTGTGGTACTCCACCTGTCCCCATGTAGGTTTTAGCGTTCTTCACGTCAAGCGACCACAGCGCAGTATTTTTTATCTCCATACATCCATCTGGTGCCCTCTATGGCCTTGGCAGCAATGTCCGTCACTTTTCCAACTGCGTCCAGAGTGGACCGATGTCTTCTGAATCCAAATTGGTTTTCAGATAAACCTGGAGACTCTTCTTCTAGGTGACGTTCTAGACGTGTGAAAATCAGTCTTTCCAGTATTTTGGCCATCGTGTCGATCATGCAGAGTGGGCGATACGCACTGAAGAAGAACCAACCGCTGTTTTTTCCAAATTTTTGGAAAAACTCCTTCTTTTACCTTGTTCGGGATGCCATCAAGTCCTGGTGCCTTTGAGTTGCCAAATCTCTCCGCCACATCCATTACCTCCTTCTCGTCGACAATTGGAGATTCCATCACGGTTGGTACTGTTCTACTCGATTGGGGTTCTTGCGTTGGGAAAAGCGTTTTCACCACCTTTTCTAGGAGGGTCGGACATGTTGGAGCTTGACTTTTACCCCCTCTGATTTTCTCCATCACAATTTTGTACGCGTCACCCCACGGATTCTCGTCCACCTTTTCACATAGTTCTTCAAAACTTGAGGACTTACTTCTTTTAATGGCTTTCTTGAGTTCCTTGCGTTTTTTTTTGAAAGTTTCTCGCAGTCTTGCATGGTGTGGCGTACTTTGGCTTCTTTGGCATAGGCAGCGCATCGTGTGTAGGGGGGCGGGCCGAAATAGACAGGAACGGGGGTACCCTCGGAAAACCATGCTCCTACCCCAGTTCCCTGAGGCCTGTCCTTCGCTTTACCAGTCCCGGAAAACACGGACGGACCGGCGCTCGCCCGGGGCAACGCAGGCTACTACCCCTGCGCCCAATGCACACTCCCTGACCAGGGACGAAGTGGCGAAGCTGACACCTCGGCAGAGCAGGCTCACATCACCTTTTCCATCCTACCAGCGGAAGACATCGCTGTCAGGATAACCAAGGACTCCCAGTGCGCCGCGCTGTGTACCGGTCAAGTTATAATATCAGCCGCACCTAACATGGTGAACAGACGCTGACCAGGAAGCCGCCCATTATGGGTCCGTCGCGCCTGGATTTGATTTTTGTCATCATGTCCAAACATGATGAGGGGACACATATTTCTGTGTGGCGGTGTCGATTCGCCACAGTCACAGGAGCTTCAGCGGATCTGCTAGCTTTTGTGCCGCATCCTTCACTCCTGCCGCTCCTCGTCGGGGATTGCTTATTCGTTTTGACTTATTTCGCAACTAACCTGCTACTACAGGCCGTTCGGCTATCCGCGACCTGCCGACCCCCGGTAGCTTAGAGCTTAGCTAGAGCGCCCAAAGTTTGTGTGCGTCCGTTACTACGCGCCGGAGGAATCGCCTTCAGTGCCGACCGGATCAGTAGCACCGACCACCCAAGCGGTCAATTAAAGCGCTATCGCAATGGTACAGCTCACACCCCAGCCAATTGACTAGAACAGGTTACTCTATTGGCCGCCGGACGGACCGATGTCCCCGTAACGGTCCTGAGTCAACCGATACGGCCCTGCACCGAATTGATCCGTGGGCTTAAAAAACTCGATACTACGACCGCTGGTCGGCCCAAGAAAACGCAGTCCCCAGTACTGGTTCAAACACCAGCACCCTTTTTGGACACCCCCTTCATCGGGTCCCTAAGAACGTGTGTATTCTAATATCTGTCGCGCTAGTTAAGGAATGTATTCCTTATAATAGTAACAAACATCAAAACAACCTTTTGTTTCAGTAAACAGAATGCAGAAACAACCTTGAGTTCGAACAATTGAAATGCACTATCACTACAAGAAACAATCCTAAGAAACAAGTATCAAAAAAACATTGAGTTTGAATAGCACAACAATCTTATCTTAAAACAAAGCAAATGTTTTTAAGCAAACAATATATATGTATGTAAATAAACCTAAACAAATAATATAATCTGTACCTTAACAAAGTATCAACTAGTAATAAGTAAACATACTAGTTAGTATAAATAGAAGTAAGAAATATGTAATAAGTTAGTCTTAAGAGTATAAATAAAGATTACACTTTTCGGTGCATCTCAAAATATTTTCTTTTGACTCATTTTTAGTTAACGTAAAAATTAACTCGCTCATTGGTTTAGCACTTGTGTGATGATAGAAAATCCAAGCTGTGCCGAAAAAAATAAGCGAATGGGAAGCGGTCAATCCCTAGCCGCTGTAATAGCTTCGCCTACAAACTAGCGTAAATATGTATGCATATGTATGAGCTTGCATACATATCGACGCGGATATTTGCGAGTCACGAAAAATATTTTAGAATGGACAAATATTATTCTGTGAAGAAGCATCAGAAAGTTGTTCAATTTATGATTTTTAGCTTTTGCCATCGTCGCGAAAAGACGCTTGTTGGCAAAGGCATGCTCTTGGAGATGTTACGGCATCTGTTTTTATGAATGAAGCGAGGTCGCTTGTGGAATTTGCGCCTGCGTTTAAGAATGAAATCGTTTTTGTTGTAAAATTTACTACATTTGAGCTTCGCCAATTCGGCTGCCATATTGGCTTGCCATGCTTATGCTATTTAGGCAATTGTTGTTTATGTAGAACAATGTTTCAATTTTTTGTTGGTGACATATTCACATGTGTACGCATATGTATGTTTGTGCATTATTTGTTCGGCAATGTATGCAAATATATGTATGTACATATAAGTATATATAAATGTATGAACATACAGCTCAATGCGCGCACATGTAATATGTGTATTGATAAGTGATAAAATCATGATTTGAATTTCTGAATGCGCACATGCGTATACATGCAATCATATGGGCAGATAATAAGATTAATATGATAGACGATATATTTATGTATATATTTTTGTGGTAAATTAAACTTCTATTAGTAAGAAACATAATACAAAATATTTATTAGTATATTAGAGTATACTATGTAAAAATCAAATAAAATTATTAAATATGCAAGTCCAAATTGACTGTAAATATTACTATGCATGCGTTTGTACTCATAATTATTTTTACTTGCCAATATGGAAATGCCGACGGCAAAACGCAAAAGCATACATATTTGCATACATTGCGATTGCCTGGTTCAAAGCTTAAATTGAACCATGAAAATATCACAATGCTGTGGTTGGGAGTATCATAAGGAGCCTGCATACATACATATATTTATGTCTTCATATTTTTGGGCATATGAGACAGAGAACACAATAAAAAATGTCTTTACGTTCTCTGTGTGAGACGTGTGTTTTGTACACATTTTTCGCTGTTAAAAGTGGAATATCATAGAACTTATTTTTCTTCAATATTCTCTGCTTGAGCATATATGCCATCTCATCATATGCCGTAAATACATATATTTATTTCTCTTCATATTCTTTGTTGAATATGTGGAGAACTGTTAAAAATGTTAACATTTCACAGCGTGAATTCTGTATTTGTGTGGTGAGATTCCGTGTCGCAAATTTATCAAATGTTCGCTGTCGAACCTGCACCTTCTCTATGTTTTAAGTTCTCTGGTTTGACTTAGTTTTGAGCCTCGCCATAGCAATCAGGGCATACGGTTACAGCATGCTCCAAACAAAAGTATTTTTTGCAGGTAGCACAGTTGTAACGTGTCTTGCGGTTTTTTTTTATTTGAAGAGCAGTATCCACAACGACCTACTTTATTATCGTTAGATATTGCTCCAGACTCGGGTCCTGAGTCTTATGCTTCTCGGCAAAGATGAAATGAAAGCCCGTCGTCTAAGTTGCGGATTGATCAGATCGCATTCTAAGGCTTCAAGGAAGACCCGACGGCTAATTTTATTGTTAGGGTTATTCTGCAGGTATGTTATAAACGTATTTTTACCCGCTACATTCATTAAGCTGTAAAATATCACCATTGGCCATCTATTTGTCCCACGTGCGACGTTGTAAGTCTCACACATTTTGTCTACGCTATCAGCTCCACCTTTGGTTCTATTGTAGTCCATTATAATTTCCGGTTTACCTGTACTTCATTGATCTGGGCATCATCGTGCATGCTGGATACGAGAAGGACATTTTTGCCTTTTTTTGGTACATAGGATACAAGACTGCAATTGCCTCGGTGCTCGAATAAACTGGATTTTTCGGCTCTTCCTCGTATTTCTGTGAAATGTTTAGGCAATTCTCGTTTGTTTTTACGAATCGTCCCAATAACTGTCAATTTGTGTTGTGTTATCTATCAATGGAATACTAGTGAAGAAGTTATCACATGTGATATTACGCCCAGTATTGCGAATATTTTCACTCAATCGCAAAACCAAAGCCAAAGCGGAGTTATCAACTTTGTTTGGACCGTCTGGTTGCTTCCCAACGTAAACTTCCATGGTATGGGTATAAAACATTTTGGCATCTGTCAACGCATAAATTTTGATTCCATATTTGTTGGGTTTTGATGGAATGTAGTGGCGAAAGTTACTTCGTCCTCTAAAAGCCTCTAACTTCTCGTCAATTGTAACATACTGAGACACGCTGTAATATTTTTTGAACTTTCCCACAACTATATCAAACAACTCTCTAATAGGTGCCAGTTTATCCAGTTTTATTCTCTCTTCTCGTGTATCTTTACTGTCAAATCTGAGACAAATCATCAGTAGAAAGAACCTGGATAATCCCATAGTCAATCGAAATATCTCCGTGGATGACCCGTCAGTTCTGAAAAAATCTTTGGCATTTAGACGAGCGTTCCTTCTGACTCCAGCAAACAGTAAAAGGCGTAAAAAAGCTTCAATTTCAATATTGTCTGTATCGGCGCAGTCTCTCTCTCTCTTGTGGAATTATGCTTCATGCGATTAATTTGTTCATTAGTGTACTTTACTATCAGGTTGATAGTGCCCTCCGAAAAAAAGCCGCCACAGCTCACCTGGTTCCTTTAAATTTCTAGCTTCTGCTCTAGCGCCTGGAAGTTGAGTAACTATGTTTCTAGCACGTCGCCTAGTTGGGTTTGAGGCAGGAGATTTATTCCACCTTGTCTGTCCATCTCTTCCTAAGTAAAAATCATGGGATCGTTCATTATGTTCTTCCTCAGATATCTCGTCATTGTCATCGTCTTGTTCGGTATCGTATGTCTCTTCTTGTACCTCCACGTTATCTTCCACTTCACTGTCATTTTTAACTTCATAGGTTGAGGTAGAACCTAATTCTTCCAGCAACAATCTGATTTGATCATCGTCCATTTTGATATGAATTAAAACCTAAAAAAGAATGATAAAATTGGTCAAAATATAATATAGAGCAACATACATACATATATTTTACTATATATACTTTATAAAGTAATCAAAATCCGTAAAAATATACAAATGCACGAAATAAATTATATTAATACTTACACAAAGAGCTACACCTATACTCGCGGTGGTCTCGTGGACCGATTGGTGATGAATGCTACAACACGTGTGTTTCGCCCGAACGCGCGGCGTGCTCTAAAACGAAGTTAACCACAAATCCGGCAGCTAGCAAGGAACTCAACTTCTTAGGATTTATCTGCATAAAAATAATTACGAAAATGTGTTTCGTCGGTCTCACAGACCAACACGCGAGTATAGGAAAGTTAAAAGACTACATACGTTAGGTAATAAGTTTTTCCTATTTTGGCAAATTTGTCTATTATTCGTGCGGGTCATACTGCGTCGGCGACGGCGACGTTGCCACACCGCACGGCATGATTGTCGTTGCGGTAACAGCAAGCGCCCCGCTCGCGCCACCCGCAATATTCTTTTGTTTCAACTCTCATCACTCAGTTAAGCGTAGTCGCCGATGAGTTCAGACGTCATTATTTTGTTTTTTCGCTTGCTCTGCGCGTTTATAAAATGGATAAATTTCTCAAAAGATCGCAGCCTGGTACGAGTATCAATAGCGGTGGTGGTGAATCGAATCCGAAAAAAATAGACATTACGATGACAGTTATTTGAAATATGGGTTCACAGTCATAAATAATAAACCTCAATGTGTAATTTGCGGCTATGTTTTATCACGTGAGAGTATGAAACCGTCAAAGCTTATGCGGCATCTCACAACCAAGCATCAAAAAGAAGCTGATAAGCCGTTGGATTTCTTTGAACGAAAGTTGAAAGCTCTTAGTCAGCAGCAAAATACTATAATTCAGGTAAGTAAGAAAATAATGAAAAAAACGTGGGGTGCACTTTAAATCAGCTCTTAAAAAGCGCCCCACACTTTTTTCACAATAATACTATTTTTTTTATTTATTTATTTTCCATATTAACAATTATTTTTGATTTTTTAGTTTACGTTATCGTCAAAGCGTACAACTTTTGATTGTACTTAATTTCGGTGTGCAAAGGTTCCGCGTCCTTAATTTTTATTGTCTGTTCACTTGTATATTGTTTGGTTTATTTTCAGGCATCCAGTGTCAACGAGTCAACATTATTAGCTAGCTACAAAGTCGCATATCGAGTTGCTAAAGCAGGGAAACCACATACATATGTACAATTGCCGAAAATCTTATTTTGCCAGCGGTACTCAATATGGTTGAAATTATGGTCAGTAAGCAGGAGGCAAACAAATTAAGAAAAATACCGCTTTCTGACAATGATATTTCACGCAGAATAAACGATATGGCCAAGGATATTCAAGAAATAGTAGTCGAAAAACTAAAGAATAGCCAACATTTTGCCTTGCAGTTCGATGAATCTACAGATGTTTCCGACTGTGCACAGTTTGTAGTATTTGTGCGATTTGAAGCAGATGACAGTATTACGGAAGAAATCTTATTTTGCAAAGCATTTCCTGCAAACACTACTGGCCAGTGTTTGTACGATATGTTTTTAGAAAGCACTTGCGACTACGATATTGATTGGAAAAAATGTATCGCAATTTGTAGCGATGGCGCTAAAGCTATGACTGGCAAAAATAACGGACTCATTGCAAAATTAAAATCGATAATACCAAACATATTCTAGACACACTGTTTTCTTCATCGACAGGCTCTAGCTGCTAAGATAGTACCTTCTGATTTAAATGAAACCCGGCTATTCAGAATCGTTTGTGAAGATATGGGCTCGCTTCATCAAAATCTCCTTTATCACACAGAGGTCAGGTGGCTATCAAAAGGAAAGGTATTGACAAGAGTTCTGGAACTGAGAGCTGAATTGTTAATGTTCTTACAAGATGCAAAATCAGAATATGCTTACCGTTTTTCTGACCCTATTTGGCTCTTTTAGCCTCTTTTTTAATACAGAACTATTATTTAGCAAATTAGCATGCTTAAAAACAAAATTTTTAAAGCAAGAAAATATGAGTTTAAACATTTTTGACACTGTCAAGAAACTCTTTACACAAAGTACTTAAGCTTCAGTTTAATGAATATGTATATTTAACAATTTATACTATCTTAAACTAATTTTAGTATTTAGTGTGACCCCCCTTAGCTTCAACTACGAGCCTGGTGCGATTTTTCATGGAACTGACCAGCTTTTGTACACATTGAGCACGACAGACTGCAAGCGACATCTGTCAAATATTAAAATTCACACGTTCTTAGGGACACAGTTATGTAGTTGTGCAGCTGCCTCAATACCTGTGTCCCTAAGAACGTGTTTTTTTTTTTTTTTTTCGGAGGGGGAATCTTCTAAAGATACTGCCAAGGTGAGACTGGTAGCATGCACGATTCATATTGTTCGCTAGAGTGCACCTCTTTCGGGACCACGCCCAGACAGTGTTAAAACACTATGTTGGACTTGCGAAACAGTATGCCTACGTACTAAACCCTTAACTCCGACTGCTGTAGCTTGTATTCGGACCTGCGGGACCGCCGTTAAGCACTACTTCGCAGGACCAAGCTGGGCGATAACTGCCTCTTCAATACCTACCTCCAGGGTTATTCATGTGGTCTTATGCTTCTGCGCTGCCTTTCTTTTATTCTGAGTTCTTGGAGCGCTATTGCAGTCCACTCTTTAATTTTAACCCACACCAGTTGTGATCGCAGCATGTGACTAACTATGCTGTCGGGCGTCATCCTTTCATTTGTTAAGTTTTCTATGGTCTCTCTCTCCACTGCAAACCTCGTGCAGAAGAAAAAGATGTGCTCTGCGTTTTCTGCGGCATTTCCACAGAACGAACAGTGTGTTTCGTGATCATGGCCAAATCTGTGCAGGTATTCCCTGAAACAGCCATGGCCCGATAAGAACTGCGTTAAGTAGAAATCTGTCTCCCCGTGTTGTCTGTCAATCCAGGCCGGCACATTCTTAATAAGCCTGTATGTCCATCTTCCTTTGTCTGTCGCGTCCCATTGCTTTTGCCACTCATCGAGACTTGTCTTCCTCTCCTTTTTGCGCTCGTCAGCTGTTAGGCGCCTATTCATGGCTTTTGTTTTATAGTAGACTCTACTTAACTCAGAGGCCATTATATCCGGTGGCATAAGGCCAGATATGATAGCGCTCGCCTCGGGCGACACCGTTCTAAACGCACAGGCAACTCTAAGGGCGCATAGCCTGGACACAGATTTGGCCATATTGACACAGGTTTTTTGACGAAGGGCTGTCCCCCATATCGGAGCTGCATACATAAGCATTGATTGGCTAACTTTAGCCAGCAAAGCTCTCCTCCTTTGACTTGGGCCACCAATGTTTGCCATAATTCTCGAAAGGACCGCAGTCACTTTAGCCGCCTTTCCACAGGCCTTTTCAATGTGCGCCTTGAAATTGAGCCTCGTATCGATCATAACGCCAAGGTACCTCAGTGAATTTTGCGTTACAAAGTTAAATCCATCAATGTTCAGTGTGACTGTTTCTAGCCTTTTCTTGCTCGTGATGAGCACTGCCTCTGTTTTTTCTCCTGCCAGCTGAAGCTTAGTACTCGTAAGCCAGTCTTTGATTTTCGACACGGTCTCATTGCATATGTTTTGTATCTGGAAGAGCTCTTTAGCAACGATCGTTACGGCAATGTCGTCCGCATAGCCAATTATCTGTGCTTCTTTTGGCAGCGGTAATCGTAACACCCGTCGTCGTACAGCTTGAAAATGGTACTCCACCTGTCACCATGTACATTCCATAATAGTGGGCCTGAGTCAGACGGAGCCTTGTGTACTCCACCTGTCCCCATCTCTGCCCTCAGTATGGTTTTAGCGTTCTTCACGTCAAGCGACCACAGCGCAGTATTTTTATCTCCATGCATCCATCTGGTGCCCTCTATGGCCTGGACAGCAATGCTCGTCACTTCCAACTGCGTCCAGAGTGGACCGATGTCTTCTGAATCCAAATTGGTTTTCAGATAAACCTGGAGACTCTTCTTCTAGGTGACGTTCTAGACGTGTGAAAATCAGTCTTTCCAGTATTTTGGCCATCGTGTCGATCATGCAGAGTGGGCGATACGCACTGAAGAAGAACCAACCGCTGTTTTTTCCAAATTTTTGGAAAAACTCCTTCTTTTAGGCATCGTGAGTAGAGTTCGGCGAAGGCCCTCTTGCAATGGTTGATTGCAATTTTCAGTACCTTGTTCGGGATGCCATCAAGTCCTGGTGCCTTTGAGTTGCCAAATCTCTCCGCCACATCCATTACCTCCTTCTCGTCGACAATTGGAGATTCCATCACGGTTGGTACTGTTCTACTCGATTGGGGTTCTTGCGTTGGGAAAAGCGTTTTCACCACCTTTTCTAGGAGGGTCGGACATGTTGGAGCTTGACTTTTACCCCCTCTGATTTTCTCCATCACAATTTTGTACGCGTCGCCCCACGGATTCTCGTCCACCTTTTCACATAGTTCTTTAAAACTTGAGGACTTACTTCTTTTAATGGCTTTCTTGAGTTCCTTGCGTTTTTTTTTGAAAGTTTCTCGCAGTCTTGCATGGTGTGGCGTACTTTGGCTTCTTTGGCATAGGCAGCGCATCGTGTTTTTGGGGGGCGGGCCGAAATAGACAGGAACGGGTATACCCTCGGAGACCATGCTCCTACCCCAGTTCCCTGAGGCCTGTCCTTCGCTTTACCAGTCCCGGAAAACACGGACGGACCGGCGCTCGCCCGGGGCAACGCAGGCTACTACCCCTGCGCCCAATGCACACTCCCTGACCAGGGACCGAAGTGGCTGTTTACTGATACACCAAACAGCTGACACCTCGGCAGAGCAGGCTCACATCACCTTTTCCATCCTACCAGCGGAAGACATCGCTGTCAGGATAACCAAGGACTCCCAGTGCGCCGCGCTGTGTACCGGTCAAGTTGTAATATCAGCCGCACCTAACATGGTGAACAGACGCTGACCAGGAAGCCGCCCATTATGGGTCCGTCGCGCCTGGATTTGATTTTTGTCATCATGTCCAAATCAAATCCACACATATTTCTGTGTGGCGGTGTCGATTCGCCACAGTCACAGGAGCTTCAGCGGATCTGCTAGCTTTTGTGCCGCATCCTTCACTCCTGCCGCTCCTCGTCGGGGATTGCTTATTCGTTTTGACTTATTTCGCAACTAACCTGCTACTACAGGCCGTTCGGCTATCCGCGACCTGCCGACCCCCCCGGTAGCTTAGAGCTTAGCTAGAGCGCCCAAAGTTTGTGTGCGTCCGTTTGTACGCGCCGGAGGACTCGCCTTCAGTGCCGACCGGATCAGTAGCACCGACCACCCAAGCGGTCAATTAAAGCGCTATCGCAATGGTACAGCTCACACCCCAGCCAATTGACTAGAACAGGTTACTCTATTGGTCGCCGGACGGACCGATGTCCCGTAACGGTCCTGAGTCAACCGATACGGCCCTGCACCGAATTGATCCATGGGCTTAAAAACTCGATACTACGACCGCTGGTCGGCCCAAGAAAACGCAGTCCCCAGTACTGGTTCAAACACCAGCACCCTTTTTGGACACCCCCTTCATCGGGTCCCTAAGAACGTGTGTATTCTAATATCTGTCGCGCTAGTTAAGGAATGTATTCCTTATAATAGTAACAAACATCAAAACAACCTTTTGTTTCAGTAAACAGAATGCAGAAACAACCTTGAGTTCGAACAATTGAAATGCACTATCACTACAAGAAACAATCCTAAGAAACAAGTATCAAAAAAACATTGAGTTTGAATAGCACAACAATCTTATCTTAAAACAAAGCAAATGTTTTTAAGCAAACAATATATATGTATGTAAACAAACCTAAACAAATAATATAATCTGTACCTTAACAAAGTATCAACTAGTAATAAGTAAACATACTAGTTAGTATAAATAGAAGTAAGAAATATGTAATAAGTTAGTCTTAAGAGTATAAATAAAGAGTACACTTTTCGGTGCGTCTCAAAATATATTCTTTTGACTCATTTTTAGTTAACGTAAAAATTAACTCGCTCATTGGTTTAGCACTTGTGTGATGATAGAAAATCCAAGCTGTGCCGAAAAAAATAAGCGAATGGGAAGCGGTCAATCCCTAGCCGCTGTAATAGCTTCGCCTACAAACTAGCGTAAATATGTATGCATATGTATGAGCTTGCATACATATCGACGCGGATATTTGCGAGTCACGAAAAATATTTTAGAATGGACAAATATTATTCTGTGAAGAAGCATCAGAAAGTTGTTCAATTTATGATTTTTAGCTTTTGCCATCGTCGCGAAAAGACGCTTGTAGGCAAAGGCATGCTCGGGGAGATGTCACGACGTCTGTTTTTATGAATGAAGCGAGGTCGCTTGTAGAATTTGCGCCTGCGTTTATGAATGAAATCGTTTTTGTTGTAAAATTTACTACATTTGGGCTTCGGCAATTCGGCTGCCAAATTGACTTTTGATGCTTCTGCTATTTGAGCAACTGTTGTTTTTGTAGAACAATGCTTCAATTTTTTGTTGGTAACATATTGACATGTGTACGCATATGTATGTATGTGTGTGCTTGCTTGTGCATTATTTATCTTTATCTATTATTTAGCAGTGGCAATTGTCCGTTAGCTCCAAAAGATTCTGAAATAAAATAATATTGCCATTGAAAATTGAGATGTAAGCTATCCTATCAATAGATAAATAATTTGCAACAAAATATTCTATTATTCTTACTTTTTAAATTTTTGATGTTAGGATAACCAGTCACGTCTTACTTAGACTGAAGTGTAAATTAAATTCATATTGTAGTGAAGATAATACAGTAAAATTATTCTGGCTTTTAAATAATTAGTGCTTGGTTATTCAAAACTTTAATTAAAGTAAAAGTAACTAAATTTAGTTATCGAGCTTCCGTTTGCTTGTCATGTTATTGATTTATTTCATTGATAATAGTTAATCGATATACACAAATTTATTTACCAATTTGCAGATAACTTAAAGGTGATTAATAACGCTATCTCTAAAAGTTAATTACATAATGCAGTGTTTTTCAATCTTTCTGATTTCGCGACTCCTTTACAGGTTGAAATATTCTGGCGACCCCCTTGTGTCATAGTAAGTCAAAGAAATAATTTAATTTTAATTAAAATACTACATACGTTAGGTAATAAGTTTTTCCTATTTTGGAAAATTATTCGTGCGGATCATACTGCGTCGGCGACGTTGCCACACCGTACGGCATGATTATCGTTGCGGTAACAGCAAGCGCCCCGCTCGCGCCACCCGCAATATTCTTTTGTTTCAACTCTCATCACTCAGTTAAGCGTAGTCGCCGATGAGTTCAGACGTCATTATTTTGTTTTTTCGCTTGCTCTGCGCGTTTATAAAATGGATAAATTTCTCAAAAGATCGCAGCCTGGTACGAGTATCAATAGCGGTGGTGGTGAATCGAATCCCAAAAAAATTGACATTACGATGACAGTTATTTGAAATATGGGTTCACAGTCATAAATAATAAACCTCAATGTGTAATTTGCGGCTATGTTTTATCACGTGAGAGTATGAAACCGTCAAAGCTTATGCGGCATCTCACAACCAAGCATCAAAAAGAAGCTGATAAGCCGTTGGATTTCTTTGAACGAAAGTTGAAAGCTCTTAGTCAGCAGCAAAATACTATAATTCAGGTAAGTAAGAAAATAATGAAAAAAGCGTGGGGTGCACTTTAAATCAGCTCTTAAAAAGCGCCCCACCTCTTTTTCACAATAATATTATTTTTTTTAATTTATTTATTTTCCATATTAACAATTATTTTTGATTTTTTAGTTTACGTTATCGTCAAAGCGTACAACTTTTGATTGTACTTAATTTCGGTGTGCAAAGGTTCCGCGTCCTTAATTTTTATTGTCTGTTCACTTGTATATTGTTTGGTTTATTTTCAGGCATCCAGTGTCAACGAGTCAACATTATTAGCTAGCTACAAAGTCGCATATCGAGTTGCTAAAGCAGGGAAACCACATACATATGTACAATTGCCGAAAATCTTATTTTGCCAGCGGCACTCAATATGGTTGAAATTATGGTCAGTAAGCAGGAGGCAAACAAATTAAGAAAAATACCGCTTTCTGACAATGATATTTCACGCAGAATAAACGATATGGCCAAGGATATTCAAGAAATAGTAGTCGAAAACTAAAGAATAGCCAACATTTTGCCTTGCAGTTCGATGAATCTACAGATGTTTCCGACTGTGCACAGTTTGTAGTATTTGTGCGATTTGAAGCAGATGACAGTATTACGGAAGAAATCTTATTTTGCAAAGCATTTCCTGCAAACACTACTGGCCAGTGTTTGTACGATATGTTTTTAGAAAGCACTTGCGACTACGATATTGATTGGAAAAAATGTATCGCAATTTGTAGCGATGGCGCTAAAGCTATGACTGGCAAAAATAACGGACTCATTGCAAAATTAAAATCGATAATACCAAACATATTCTAGACACACTGTTTTCTTCATCGACAGGCTCTAGCTGCTAAGATAGTACCTTCTGATTTAAATGACGTGCTCAAGGAGGTAATAAAAATTGTGAGTTCTATCAAAGGTAAAGCTTTGCAAACCCGGCTATTCAGAATCGTTTGTGAAGATAGGGGCTCGCTTCATCAAAATCTCCTTTATCACACAGAGGTCAGGTGGCTATCAAAAGGAAAGGTATTGACAAGAGTTCTGGAACTGAGAGCTGAATTGTTAATGTTCTTACAAGATGCAAAATCAGAATATGCTTACCGTTTTTCTGACCCTATTTGGCTCTTTTAGCCACCTTATCAATTTGAACAAGAACCTTCAGGGAAGAGAAGAAAATATTTTAACAGCTAAAGATAAAGTAAAAACATTTCACGCAAAACTTCGTTTGTGGTCGACCTCTCTGCAAAACAAAATGTTTGAGTATTTTCCGTGTGTTCAGAAGATTGTTGAAGATAATGCATCAGACCAAAGTTTTGCAGTATCGGCTCATATTCCTTGCATGTTACAAAGCTTGCATAATTTACAAGAGAAACTTTTGCCATACTTTCCAGACTTGCACTCTGATGCTGACAATGGGCGTAGATTGATTTTTTTGACAAATCAATAGATCTGGCTGATGTCAACACAGGAATTAGCTACTGATGACATGCTTAAAATGGAATTTTATTCGCAACGTGTCGACGTATTTTGCATGAAAAGAATACACGAATATCCAGATCTGGCAAGGGAAGCTCTTAAATTATTAGTGTCATTCGCCACTTTATACTTGTGTGAACTGACATTTTCTTCAATGGTAGACATTAAAATAAATCAATAGCATGAGAACGGAAGCTTGATAACTAAATTTAGTTACTTATATCCTGGAACCTTAGCACCTCTTATCATCAAAATACATACATAAGTATATCATACACTGCGATTTAATGCATAACAAATTTAATAATATAACAATGTGATAATACTTACATGAATATAATTTAATTAAAGTTTTGAACAATCAAGCACTAGTTATTTAAAAGCCAGAACAATTTTACGGAATTAACTTCACTATAATATGAATTTAATTTACACTTCAGTCTAAGTAACACGTGTCAAGTTTTCTTAACATCAAAAATTGAAAAAGTGAGAATAATGGAATATTTTATTGCAAATCATTTGTCTATTGATAAGATAGCTTACATCTCAATTTTCAATCGCATTTTTTGTATTCCAAATTCTTTGTCTATTATTTGGCAGTGACAATTGTCCGTTAGCTCCAAAAGATTCTAACAGATGGCGCTAATTATTGATTGCATTGAGTAAGTATTCAACAGATGGCGCTATGCTAAAAATTTAAACGTATAAGGTCTGCAACCTAAAATTTATTTTCAATTTCAATATAAAAATATAAATTTAGGTTATTCATTAGTTTCAGCAATACGTAGTTATTATCTATATATATAAAAATGAATGCCATTTTTCGTTGTGACTTTATAACTCAAGAACGGGCTCACCTGTCCAAACCCAATTTTTAGGCTTTGTTTGGATTATTCAGTAGATGGTTTGTGTTTTGAAATTTTAAGAATCGGATACCAGGGTCTCGAGAAATAGGCCAAAACGTGGACCCGGGTAACCCTAGGATGTGTTTGTACAATATGGGTAGCAAATTTAAGCTGTTGATGATTTCTATAGTATAGAGTATTTTTGATGCCGCTCCGTGACTAGAGTCTCGAGATATCGGCCAAAATGTTTCAAAAATTTCACCACACATATGTTACATTTTTTTTATTTAACTCGTACCTACTTGGAAAGCTGAAAAGCGCTCAATGTATGGTGAAATCTATATATATAACAAGTAAGGAAGGGCTAAGTTCGGGTGTCACCGAACATTTTATACTCTCGCACAATAAAGTGATAATCGTGATTTCATTATACGTCATTTACATATTTTTCAAATACCGTATTTTTGTAAAGTTTTATTCCGCTATCATCATTGGTTCTTAATGTATATACTCGTATTATACAGAAAAGGAATCAGATGGAATTCAAAATAGCGTTATATTGGAAGAAGGCGTGGTTGTAAACCGATTTCACCCATATTTCGTACATGTCATCAGGGTGTTAAGAAAATATTATATACCGAACTAGCTCGCCCCGCAGCCGTTGTTCTGCGTGAAATTATATATTTTGAAATGAAACTAAAGTTGAATTTATCATTTAATTTTTTTTTTTCTCATTGTAACGCAGCTTGATAAAAACATTTTTTGGTTTCGGTTCCTGTGTACAGAAAAGATGGTTTTCCGACTCGTGAGCGCGCCTCGTATATCTGGCCGTGTGTAAAACATAGCGTTTCCAAATTTATGCCACACACTATGCGACTATCCTTGTGTCCTGTTGATTGTCATCTCAAATTCAATTTTCACTGGAAACGGAATCAAACATTCTTCCTCCTTGTATTCGATAGCTGCGCCACAATCAGTCGGGTTCTATTACACAGTTTCGGCACGAATTTGCGAAATATAATAACGACAGATCCTACTTTGAGACGGAAATGATCCGGTGTCATACCAAGCCTTTCCAATAAGTTTAGAAACTCCACTGGATAATTCTTCATTGTCAAGACGATCGATCGATTTGTATGAGCGGAAGTCTCCCAGAATTTGACTTTGAATCTTTCAGTTTAAGTCTACAACATTAGTATTTTTGTCAGCTAACATTGTGCGTGCACTTAAGGAATCATAGTTACGATAATTTGTCCAATGTCCGAACATTCGCGCTGAGTTCGTCTTTCGTAAATTGATAAACGGCAGATGGAATTTATATCAAACCATCGGAAGTATTAACCGGAATTGACCCATTTCCAATTCTTAGCGAAAGCGATGTACTATAAAATGTCTTCGGCAATATCATTATTGCAGGTATCCCATAATTAACGGGCTGTGAAGGCTGATATGTCGAAATGATTATCGCGAAAAGTGTGCGATCTTCATTTGTATTCGAAGTAGCTATCGCATCGTCCATCGTTTGATTCCAGTGATTAATATGTTCAAGCAATTGTAATTGCAAACATTCTCAAAAAGTTGCACACACCGTACCATTCACACTACGCAATGACTCAAATGAAGTTGAACAGCGTACAGTAATCAATATCAACCGAAGAAAGAAGCAATCGTTGTTTTTCAGGTGGATTGTGTAAATTCGTCCTAATGCATTAGTTGAGAAAACACCTGGATGTCCATCTACTGGTTAGCCTTGCTTTCTGCTATTTCCTCGACTATGCATTCCATGTAAAATATCAAGACATTTCCGAATAGAGCAATGTTCACGCAAATGGATCACAGACGCAAGTTGAGAAAAAACTCGTCAATGTTAATTTAATTTTGTTGCTGGCGGTGTTTCCTCTGGCTGTACTGTAATCTCTGGGTTGAAAACGTTCAATAATTTCAGTAGTAAATATCCTACAAAGCGCTTTAGTGCAGTTCACGTATCGACCGTATCGTTCAAGACCAATAACCGCCATGTTGCTTCATCAAACTACAATACTCAACATTCATATGAGTTTTGAATGTGAATTAAAAAATAGTGGCGAATATAGTAAGATCCATGTGTCGTCAACTTCGATATTCACTCTTCTAAATTGAATGCTGACATACAAACCGAAAAAGGATTCTAGTGTCCGCAAGGTCTGGGTCTTTCTCTGGATCAGGAATTTCCGCAGAAATGATTTCATCAATTTAATCTGGTGTAACCACCGCCACCAATCCACCATCCAAAGAAGAATGTGTACGTGCGACAAACCTTTTTTTTGCACCACAACAGAGTACATCTAACAGCACCATTTATACCATACGTTGCTTTAAGATAAAGTCCATCAGACATCACAGCTGTTGTTTGACGATCGTGACGATTGCTTGCTGAGTGACCGCATGTATGTCATCGCATCATGGGAGTACTCGGTAATGTGCCTTTGGCTGCCAATGGATGTTGATGCCAAAAAGAACGCCGACCACTATTAGCGCGACTTCTTCGTGGCATCGTAACAAAGTTCAATCTGTAATTGGTCACTTTGTGTGAAACACACATAATGCTTTCACTGAATAATTTCCAAAAAATTTTTTTGAATAGCCGAAATAAAGAAAGCAAATGACAAATTTGAACAATTAAAATAATAGAAAAACAAAAGGAAAAAAGTTGAAAAAAAATTTTGTATGAAAAAAAGTTCTTTTTTTTTTTTGAATTGTCCAATTTTCCGACTTTTCCTCACGAAAGGCATACGGTTTTTTTATTTCTAAACTTTCCTCGATCCACAGCGAACAACCTCTGCAAATTCCATCAAGATTGGTTCAGCCGTTCTCGAGCATTAGCGTTACTAACAGCATTCTTGTATGGGAAAAATAAAAGGGTTCTTTTTAGGGATTTTCCGGCAATTATTCGAAATTTCCGTAAAAACCATCCCTGAGCCTCAACGAACATTTTAAAAACAGAATTGGCAAAATTGGTCCAGGCGTTTTTGAGTTATGCGCTTACCAACACATTTTGTGATTCATTTTTATATATGTATAAGATGAAATATGAATATTTGTAAAAATTGATGGTTAGCGTCGGGGAGCGGTAACAATGAACCCGCTAGGTGATAAATTTTACCTTGGATCTGTAATATGTATGCAATGTTATAAAAATAAATTTTTCCCTATTCATTGAAAAAACCATCAAATATTCCATGCAATCACCTTAAATGTCGGCATAAATTGATCTCTTATAATTTTTGTAGCGTCGAAAGAAGTCATTTGAAAAGACGAATTGTACTCTTGTATATGATTTAAAAAATGTTTCGATTCTGGTGATGTCTCAAAAATTAATGATTGTAATGGTTCAGGAGGCGGTTTAAATTCCGGCAATTTTACTTTCCCGTTAGCGCAACACATTCCAGCCGTTTCACCCGAGAATTTAGCCGCTTCACAATGTGGGCATATAACATCCATCATTCCAATATATCCATGTACATTATAGTCGATTGAAGGGTCGTAATCAAATGCAGCACGGAACATATCTTCCAAAACACGACGTCGTATTCGCGTAGGTCTTGCTGGATTTCTTGCATGATGAGCTTCTGCAAATCTATTTCGTGGACGTCGCACTGCACTTTGTGATACTCTTTGTGACAACACGCCCCGAGCATTTCGAGTACATCGACCTATGTTTGATTTTGGACGTGCCGGCATTTTCTTTAAAATAATTTCTTATATGATCACTTCGTTTGAAACACACATAAAGTTTTCACTGAATAATTTTCAATAATTATTCTTTTAAATAGCCGGAATAAAAAAGCAAGCGACCAAAATTGAACGATTCAAATAATTTACAAATCAAAATATTGAAAAACAAAACAAAAAATAATTGTATGAAAAGTCACTTTTTGGAAATATCCAATTTTTCCCCTCCCGAACCCTTTCCAGATCCACAGCGAACACCTTCTGATTTCATGAAGACTGGTTCCGCCGTTCTCGAGCGTTAGCGTTACTAACAAACAAACAATCATATATATATTTGTATATATTTACATACAAAATAAAACGTTTGTATGGGAAAAAGAAAAGGGCTGTTTTTTGGGGTTTTCTGGCAACTTTCGTAATTTTTTCTTACATAAGAACCTTCTCCTAATAATAACAAATACAACAAAAAAAAATCAGCCAAATCGGTTCAGCCGTTTATGAGTGATGAAATTACAAAGAAAGTGGCATTGATTTTTATATATATAGATTTCATTGAAATCGGTAGAGTAGTTCCTGAGATGTGGTTTTTGGTCGATAAGTGGGCGAGGCCACGCCCATTTTCAATTTTAAAAAAAAGCCTGGGTGCAGCTTCCTTCTGCAATTTCTTCCGTAAAATTTAGTGTTTCTGACGTTTTTTATTAGTCGGTTAACGCACTTTTAGTGATTTTCAACATAACCTTGGTATGGGAGGTGGGCGTGGTTATTATCCGATTTCTTCCATTTTTGAACTGTATATGAAAATGCCTGAAGAAAACGACTCTGTAGAGTTTGGTTGACATAGCTATAGTAGTTTCCGAGATATGTACAAAAAACTTAGTAGGGGCTGGCCACGCCCACTTTTCCAAAAAAATTACGTCCAAATATGCCCCTCCCCAATGCGATCCCTTGTGCCAAATTTCACTTTAATATCTTTATTTATGGCTTAGTTATGACTCTTTATATGTTTTTGGTTTCCGGCATTTTGTGGGCGTCGCAGTCAGCCGCTTGATCACTTTGGTATATATAACCCTATATCTGACTCTTTTAGTTTTAGGACTTACAAACAACCGTTATGTGAACAAAACTATAATACTCTCCTTAGCAACATTGTTGCGAGAGTATAAAAATGAATGTCATTTTCGTTGTGACTTTACATATAACTCAAGAACGGGCTCACCTGTCCAAACCCAATTTTTAGGCTTTGTTTGGATTATTCAGTAGATGGTTTGTGTTTTGAAATTTTAAGAATCGGATACCAGGGTCTCGAGAAATAGGCCAAAACGTGGACCCGGGTAACCCTAGGATGTGTTTGTACAATATGGGTAGTAAATGGAAGCTGTTGATGATTTCTATAGTATAGAGTATTTTTGATGCCGCTCCGTGACTAGAGTCTCGAGATATCGGCCAAAATGTTTCAAAAATTTCACCACACATATGTTACATTTTTTTTTATTTAATTCGTACCTACTTGAAAAGCTGAAAAGCGCTCAATGTATGGTGAAATTATTTTTAAAAACACACCAAAAACCCATTTGTTTGGTCAGATTCATCCCACTTAGCCAGCGGATTATACGTTTTCATATTAACATACATACAACAATAATAGTTTAATCATTTACTAAACGATTTGTTACCTACTTAGCTACGCTATTTCGCTCTTAAAATTTATGAACTTTCGTCTTAACTAGCATACTTATTATTCCCACCTACAAACTTTCTTGCATTATATTTATATCAACATGTAGGTATGTATGTAGCAGGCAGATCGACAAACAACGTAGGCTTTGAAAAGGCATCGAACTATA
Source organism: Bactrocera neohumeralis (assembly GCF_024586455.1). Classification (NCBI taxonomy): domain Eukaryota; kingdom Metazoa; phylum Arthropoda; class Insecta; order Diptera; family Tephritidae; genus Bactrocera; species Bactrocera neohumeralis. The sequence continues at coordinate 172 of NW_026089993.1, read as the reverse complement.
TTACGGTGCTCCTTTGAAGTTGGTCGCCTTTTCGTGGCGAAGGGGCTTAAGTAAGAGTAAAGTGTGCATCCCAAAGGAAACGCACTCTAATCTTACGAACTAAGAGGGACACTTCATAATTCCCACAATAGTGATATGGATGAATAAACCCTAGGTTTTTCGCCCATCTCCT
>NW_026089992.1:0-13448 GCF_024586455.1 Bactrocera neohumeralis | reverse complement strand
AACTCAATATCGACTGCTAAATGTGAAATAAAAGAAAATCGACTTTATACCTGAACATGAGATTGTCGGATTCTTCCAAATGCAGTGCCGTTATGGCTTTATGTCAACCTCGGTAAGATGAAGAAGGTTAATTGACTTAAATATGTTAAGCTAATGATTTGAAGCAACTCAATATCGACTGCTAAGTGTGTATATACAAGAAAATCGACTTTATACCTGATTATAAGATTGTCGAATTCTTCCAAATGCTCTGCCGTTATGGCTTTATGTCAACTTCGGTAAGCTGAAGAAGGTTAATTGACTTAAATATGTTAAATAATGATTTAAGCAACTCAATATCGACTGCAAGTACATATACAAGAAAATTGACTTTAAACCTGAACGTAAAGCACTTAAATATGTTAAGCTAATGATTTAAAGCAACTCAATATCGACTGCTAAGTATGTATATACAAGAAAATCGACTGTAAACCTGAACGTAAGATTGTCGGATTCTTCCAAATGCACTGCCGTTATGGCTTTATGTCAACTTCGGTAACATGAAGAAGGTTAATGTTATTAAATGTGTGCAGCTTATGATTTTAGGAAACTCAGTATCGACTGCTAAGTGTGTATATACAAGAAAATCGACTTTATACCTGAATATAAGATTGTTGATCTCTTCTAAATGCACTGCCGTTATGGCTTTATGTCAACCTCGGTTAGATGAAGAAGGTTAATTAACTTAAATATGTGATGTTAATGGTTTGAAGCCACTCAATATCGTCTGCTAAGTGATTATGTACAAGAAAATCGACTTTATACCTGAACATAATATTGTCGAATTCTTTCAAATGCACTGCCGTTATGGCTTTATGTCAACTTCGGTAAGCTGAAATTAACTTTGAAGGCTAATGATTTAAAGCAACTCAATATCGACTGCTAAATGTGTATATACAAGAAAATGATTTAAAGCAAGATTGTCGAATTCTTCAAATTGCCTTTATGGCTTTATGTCAACTTCGGTAAGCTGAAGAAGGCTAATTAACTTAAATATGTTAAACTAATGATTTAAAGCAACTCAATATCGACTGCTAAATGTGTATATACAAGAAAATCGACTTTATACCTGAATATAAGATTGTCGCATTCTTCCAAATGCACTGCCGTTATGGCTTTATGTCAACTTCGGTAAGATAAAGAAGGTTAATGTTATTAAATGTGTGTAAACTAATGATTTTAAGAAACTCAATATCGACTGCTAAATGTGTATATACAAGAAAATCGACTTTATACCTGAATATAAGATTGTTAAATTCTTCTAAATGCACTGCCGTTATGGCTTTATGTCAACTTCGATAAGATGAAGAAGGCTAATTAACTTAAATATTTGATGTTAATGATTTGAAGCAACTCAATTTCGACTGCTAAATGTGTATATACAAGAAAATCGACTTTAAACCTGAATATAAGATTGTCGAATTCTTCCAAATGCACTGCCGTTATGGCTTTATGTCAACTTCGATAAGATGAAGAATGTTAATGTTATTAAATGTGTGTTTATGCTTAATGATTTTTAGTGTGAAACTTCAATATCGACTGCTAAATGTGTATATACAAGAAAATCATCTTTTTACCTAAATATAAGATTGTTAAATTCTTCTAAATGCACTGCCGTTATGACTTTACGTCAATTTCGGTAAGCTGAAGAAGGCTAATTTACTTAAATATGTTAAACTAATGATTTGAAGCAACTCAATATCGACTGCTAAATGTGTATATACAAGAAAATCGACTTTAAACCTGAATATAAGATTGTCGAATTCTTCCAAAAGCACTGCCGTTATGGCTTTATGTCAACTTCGGTAAGATGAAGAATGTTAATTAACTTAAATATGTTAAATTAATGATTTAAGGCAACTCAATATCGACTGCTAAGTGTGTATATACAAGAAAATCGACTTTATACCTGAATATAAGATTGTCGGATTCTTCTAAATGCACTGCCGTTATGGCTTTATGTCAACTTCAGTAAGATGAAGAAGGTTAATTTACTTAAATATGTTAAACTAATGATTTAAAGCAACTCAATATCGACTGCTAAATGTGTATATACAAGAAAATCGACTTTATACCTGAACATAAGATTGTCGAATTCTTCAAAAACACTGCCGTTATGGCTTTATGTCAACTTCGGTTAGATGAAGAAGGTTAATTAACTTAAATATTTTATGTTAATGATTTAAAGCAACTCAATATCCACTGCTAAATGTGTATATACAAGAAAATCGACTTTATACCTAAATATATGATTGTCGAATTCTTCCGAAAGCACTGCCATTATGGCTTTATGTCAACTTCGGTAAGACGAAGAAGGTTAATTAACTTCAATATGTTAAACTAATGATTTGAAGCAACTCAATATCGATTGCTAAATGTGAATATACAAGAAAATCGACTTTATGCCTGAATAGAAGATTGTCGAATTCTTGCAAATGCACTGCCGTTATGGCTTTACGTCAACTTCGGTAAGCTGAAGAAGGCTAATTTACTTAAATATGTTAAACTAATGATTTAAAGCAACTCAATATCGACTGCTAAATGTGTATATACAAGAAAATCGACTTTATACCTGAATATAAAATTGTCAAGATTTTCCAAATGCACTGCCGTTATGGCTTTATGTCAACTTCGGTAAGATGAAGAAGGTTAATTTGCTTAAATATGTTAAACTAATGATTTGAAGCAACTCAATATCGACTGCTACATGTGTATATACAAGAAAATCGACTTTATACCTGAACATAAGATTGTCGAATTCTTCAAAAAGCACTGCCGTTATCGCTTTATGTCAACTTCGGTTAGATGAAGAAGGTTAATTAACTTAAATATTTGATGTTAGTGATTTAAAGCAACTCCATATCCACTGCTAAATGTGTATATACAAGAAAATCGACTTTATACCTGAATATAAGATTGTCGAATTCTTCCTAAAGCACTGCCGTTATGTCTTTATGTCAACTTCGGTAAGATGAAGAATGTTAATGTTATTAAATGTGTGTAGCTTATGATTTTAGGAAACTCAGTATCGACTGCTAAGTGTGTATATACACGAAAATCGACTTTATACCTGAATATAAGACTGTTAAATTCTTCTAAATGCACTCCCGTTATGACTTTATGTCAACTTCGGTAAGCTGAAGAAGGCTAATTTACTTAAATATGTTAAACTAATGATTTAAAGCAACTCAATATCGACTGCCAAATGTGTATATACAAGAAAATCGACTTTACACCTGAATATAAGATTGTCGAATTCTTCCAAATGCACTGCCGTTATGGCCTTATGTCAACTTCGGTAAGCTGAAGAAGGCTAAATTACTTAAATATGTTAAACTAATGATTTGAAGCAACTCAATATCGACTGCTAAATGTGTATATACAAGAAAATCGACTTTAAACCTGAATATAAGATTGTCGAATTCTTCCAAAAGCACTGCCGTTATGGCCTTATGTCAACTTCGGTAAGCTGAAGAAGGCTAAATTACTTAAATATGTTAAACTAATGATTTGAAGCAACTCAATATCGACTGCTAAATGTGTATATACAAGAAAATCGACTTTAAACCTGAATATAAGATTGTCGAATTCTTCCAAATGCACTGCCGTTATGGCTTTATGTCAACTTCGGTAAGATGAAGAAGGTTAATTTGCTTAAATATGTTAAACTAATGATTTGAAGCAACTCAGTATCGACTGCTACATGTGTATATACAAGAAAATCGACTTTATACCTGAACATAAGATTGTCGAATTCTTCAAAAAGCACTGCCGATATGGCTTTATGTCAACTTCGGTTAGATGAAGAAGGTTAATTAACTTAAATATTTGATGTTAATGATTTAAAGCAACTCAATATCCACTGCTAAATGTGTATATACAAGAAAATCGGCTTTATACCTGAATATAAGATTGTCGAATTCTTCCAAAAGCACTGCCGTTATGGCTTTATGTCATTTTCGGTAAGATGAAGAATGTTAATGTTATTAAATGTGTGTAGCTTATGATTTTAGGAAACTCAGTATCGACTGCTAGGTGTGTATATACACGAAAATCGACTTTATACCTGAATATAAGATTGTTAAATTCTTCTAAATGCACTGCCGTTATGACTTTACGACAACTTCGGTAAGCTGAACAAGGCTAGTTTACTTAAATATGTTAAACTAATGATTTGAAGCAACTCAATATCGACTGCTAAATGTGTATATTCAAGAAAATCGACTTTAAACCTGAATATTTGATTGTCGAATTCTCGCATATGCACTGCCGTTATGGCTTTATGTCAACTTCGGTAAAATAAATAAGGCTAACTAACTTAAATATTTGATGTTAATGATTTGAAGCAACTCAATATCGACTTCTAAATGTGTATATACAAGAAAATCGACTTTATACCTGAACATAGGATTGTCTAATTCTTCCAAATGCACTGCCGTTATGGATGATGGAGTCATGTGTAGAAGTTCACGCAAGTGAGGAAAGTTCTCTGATCGCCATTCACTTGGGAGTGGCCAGAAACGATTCTTTTACACATGGCTCAAGCAGCTCACTACCTCCGGTCTTTGACCAAGTATCCTCTGGGTAGCCTAAGAACATCCGTTCGAAGGTGAGCTAATGTGAGAAGGCGAAACATTCCCTACATAGGGTTGTGCGCTGGGCTTGGGACCCGCCACGTAAAAAACAATACCAATGAAAAGGAAAACACAGCCTCGGATGAGAGACCCCCCTTTTGATGACGACCATGGCAAACGGAATAAGGACTACGATTTGAGGGCATGCACCTGGAATGTCCGGACCCTTAATTGGGAAGGTGCCGCTGCCCAGCTGGTTGATGTCCTCGCAAAAATAAAGGCTGACATCACCGCCGTCCAAGAAATGCGATGAACGGGACAAGGACAGAGACGAGTAGGTCCTTGTGACATTTACTACAGTGGCCATATAAAAGAGCGCAAGTTTGGTGTTGGATTCGTGGTGGGAGAGAGACTCCGTCGCCGAGTACTATCATTCACTCCGGTGAATGAACGTCTAGCCACAATCCGCATCAAAGCGAGGTTCTTCAACATATCGCTGATCTGCGCCCACGCTCCGACGGATGAGAAGGACGATGTGACCAAAGATGCCTTTTATGAGTGCTTGGAACGCACTTATGAGAGATGCCCCCGCCACGATGTCAAAATCGTGCTTGGCGACTTTAACGCCAGGGTGGGCAAAGAAGGTATATTTGGCACTACGGTCGGTAAATTCAGCCTCCACGACGAAACATCCCCAAATGGGTTGAGGCTGATTGACTTCGCCGGGGCCCGAAATATGGTTATCTGTAGTACTAGATTCCAGCATAAGAAGATTCATCAAGCTACCTGGCTGTCTCCGGATCGAAAAACTACCAACCAGATCGATCATGTTGTGATAGATGGAAGACACGTCTCCAGTGTTTTAGATGTGCGTGCGCTCCGAGGTCCTAACATCGACTCGGACCACTATCCTGTTGCAGCTAAGATTCGCACCCGCCTCTGTGCAGCAAAAACGCACGCCAACAAACACAAGGAAGGTTCGACGTCAAGAAGCTGCAATCAGAACAGACAGAGGAACGGTTCCGACTTGCACTCCTGCTCTCCGAGAGCGCTCGTCAACAACTCGGTATAAGGGAACTGTGGGACGGCATTTCACACTCCTTACGTACAGCTGCAACCGAAACTATAGGTTTTCGGAAAGTGCAAAAGAACAGCTGGTACGACGAGGAGTGCCGTGTCGCAGCGGAGAGAAAACAGGCTGCCTACCTCGCAACGTTACAATCGACCACTACACGTGCGGGATGGGATAGATACCGAGAGTTGAAGAGGGAAGCGAGACGCATTTGCAGACAGAAGAAGAAAGGGGCCGAAATGCGTGAGTACGAAGAGCTTGATAAGCTGGCCGACAGGGGTAATGCTCGAAAATTCTACGAAAAAATGCGGCGGCTTACAGAAGGTTTCAAGACCGGAGCATACTCTTGTAGAACCCCCAAAGGTGATCTAGTCACTGATGCCCAGAGCATAGTTAAATTATGGAGGGAACACTTCTCCAGCCTGCTGAATGGCAGTGAACGCACAACACCAGGAGAAGGAGAACCCGATTCCCCAATCGATGACGATGGAGCAGACGTTCCAGTACCGGACCATGAAGAAGTTCGAATAGCAATTGCCCGCCTCAAGAACAACAACGCGGCAGGGGCCGACGGACTACCGGCCGAGCTATTCAAACACGGCGGCGAAGAACTAATAGGGAGCATGCATCAGCTTCTTTGTAAAATATGGTCGGACGAGAGCATGCCCAACGATTGGAATTTAAGTGTGCTATGCCCAATCCATAAAAAAGGAGACCCCACAATCTGCGCCAACTACCGTGGGATTAGCCTCCTCAACATCGCATATAAGGTTCTATCGAGCGTATTGTGTGAAAGATTAAAGCCCACCGTCAACAAACTGATTGCACCTTATCAGTGTGGCTTCAGACCTGGAAAATCAACACCCGACCAGATATTCACCATGCGCCAAATCTTGGAAAAGACCCGTGAAAGGAGAATCGACACACACCACCTCTTCGTCGATTTCAAAGTTGCTTTCGACAGCACGAAAAGGAGCTGCCTTTATGCCGCGATGTCTGAATTTGGTATCCCCGCAAAACTAATACGGTTGTGTAAGCTGACGTTGAGTAACACGAAAAGCTCCGTCAGAATCGGTAAGGACCTCTCCGAGCCGTTCGATACCAAACGAGGTTTCAGACAAGGCGACTCCCTATCGTGCGACTTCTTCAACCTGCTCCTGGAGAAAATAGTTAGAGCTGCAGAACTAAACAGAGAAGGTACCATCTTCTATAAGAGTGTACAGCTGCTGGCGTATGCCGACGATATTGATATCATCGGCCTCAACACCCGCGCCGTTAGTTCTGCTTTCTTTAGGCTGGACAAGGAAGCACAGAAAATAGGTCTGGTAGTGAACGAGGACAAAACGAAATATCTCCTGTCATCAAACAAACAGTCGTCGCACTCGCGACTTGGCTCTCACGTCACTGTTGACAGTCATAACTTTGAAGTTGTAGATAATTTCGTCTATTTAGGAACCAGCATTAGCACCACTAATAATGTCAGCCTGGAAATCCAACGCAGGATTTCTCTTGCCAGCAGGTGCTACTTCGGACTGAGTAGGCAATTGAAAAGTAAAGTCCTCTCTCGACGAACAAAAACCAAACTCTATAAGTCGCTCATAATTCCCGTCCTGCTATATGGTGCAGAGGCTTGGGCGATGACAGCAACCGATGAGTCGACGTTACGAGTTTTCGAGAGAAAAAATTCTGCGAAAGATTTATTGTCCTTTGCGCATTGGCCACGGCGAATATCGCATCCGATGGAACGATGAGCTGTACGAGATATATGACGACATTGACATAGTTCAGCGAATTAAAAGACAGCGGCTACGCTGGCTAGGTCATGTTGTCCGGATGGACGAAAACACTCCAGCTCTGAAAATATTCGACGCAGTACCCGCCGGGGGAAGCAGAGAAGAGGAAGACCTCCACTCCGTTGGAAGGACCAAGTGGAGAAGGACCTGGCTTCGCTTGGAATATCCAATTGGCGCCACGTAGCGAAAAGAAGAAACGACTGGCGCGCTGTTGTTAACTCGGCTATAATCGCGTAAGCGGTGTCTACGCCAATTAAGAAGAAGAAGAATCATTTGTCCGCCATTATGGCTTTATGTCAACTTCGGTAAGATGAAGAAGGTTTTTTAACTTAAATGTGTGAAGCTACTGATTCAAAGCAACTCAATATCGACCGCTACATGTGTATATACAAGAAAATCGACTTTAAACCTGAACATAAGATTGTCGGATTCTTCCAAGTGCACTGCCGTTATGGCTTTATGTCAACTTCAGTAAGATGAAGAAGGTTAATTTACTTAAATATGTTAAACTAATGATTTAAAGCAACTCAATATCGACTGCTAAATGTGTATATACAAGAAAATCGACTTTATACCTGAACATAAGATTGTCGAATTCTTCAAAAACACTGCCGTTATGGCTTTATGTCAACTTCGGTTAGATGAAGAAGGTTAGTTAACTTAAATATTTGATGTTAATGATTTAAAGCAACTCAATATCCACTGCTAAATGTGTATATACAAGAAAATCGACTTTATACCTAAATATATGATTGTCGAATTCTTCCAAAAGCACTGCCATTATGGCTTTATGTCAACTTCGGTAAGATGAAGAATGTTAATGTTATTAAATGCGTGTAGCTTATGATTTTAGGAAACTCAGTATCGACTGCTAAGTGTGTATATACACGAATATCGACTTTATACCTGAATATAAGATTATTAAATTCTTCTAAATGCACTGCCGTTATGACTTTACGTCAACTTCGGTAAGCTGAAGAAGGCTAATTTACTTAAATATGTTAAACTAATGATTTAAAGCAACTCAATATCGACTGCTAAATGTGTATATACAAGAAAATCGACTTTATACCTGAATATAAGATTGTCGAATTCTTGCAAATGCACTGCCGTTATGGCTTTATGTTTACTTCAGTAAGATGAAGAAGGTAAATTAACTTAAATATGTTAAATTAATGATTTAAAGCAACTCAATATCGACTGCTAAATGTGTATATACAAGAAAATCGACTTTATGCCTGAATATAAGATTGTCGAATTCTTGCAAATGCACTGCCGTTATGACTTTACGTCAACTTCGGTAAGCTGAAGAAGGCTAATTTACTTAAATATGTTAAACTAATGATTTAAAGCAACTTAATATCGACTGCTAAATGTCTATATACAAGAAAATCGACCTTATGCCTGAATATAAGATTGTCGAATTCTTGCAAATGCACTTCCGTTATGGCTTTACGTCCACTTCGGTAAGCTGAAGAAGGCTAATTTACTTAAATATGTTAAACTAATGATTTAAAGCAACTCAATATCGACTGCTAAATGTGTATATACAAGAAAATCGACTTTTTACCTGATTATAAGATTGTCGAATTCTTGCAAATGCACTGCCGTTATGGCTTTATGTTTACTTCAGCAAGATGAAGAAGGTTAATTAACTTAAATATTTGATGTTAATGATTTGAAGCAACTCAATATCGACTGCTAAATGTCTATATACAAGAAAATCGACCTTATGCCTGAATATAAGATTGTCGAATTCTTGCAAATGCACTTCCGTTATGGCTTTACGTCCACTTCGGTAAGCTGAAGAAGGCTAATTTACTTAAATATGTTAAACTAATGATTTAAAGCAACTCAATATCGACTGCTAAATGTGTATATACAAGAAAATCGACTTTATACCTGAATATAAGATTGTCGAATTCTTGCAAATGCACTGCCGTTATGACTTTATGTCAACTTCGGTAAGCTGAAGAAGGCTAATTTACTTAAATATGTTAAACTAATGATTTAAAGCAACTTAATATCGACTGCTAAATGTCTATATACAAGAAAATCGACCTTATGCCTGAATATAAGATTGTCGAATTCTTGCAAATGCACTTCCGTTATGGCTTTACGTCCACTTCGGTAAGCTGAAGAAGGCTAATTTACTTAAATATGTTAAACTAATGATTTAAAGCAACTCAATATCGACTGCTAAATGTGTATATACAAGAAAATCGACTTTATACCTGAATATAAGATTGTCGAATTCTTGCAAATGCACTGCCGTTGTGGCTTTATGTCAACTTCGGTAAGATGAAGAAGGTTAATTAACTTAAATGTGTGAAGCTAATGATTTAAAGCAACTCAATATCGACTGCTAAATGTGTATATACAAGAAAATCGACTTTATACCTGAATATAAGATTGTCGAATTCTTCCAAATGCACTGCCGTTATGGCTTTATGTCAACTTCGGTAAGATGAAGAAGGTTAATTTACTTAAATATGTTAAACTAATGATTTAAAGCAACTCAATATCGACTGCTAAATGTGTATATACAAGAAAATCGACTTTATACCTGAATATAAGATTGTCGAATTCTTCCAAATGCACTGCCGTTATGGCTTTATGTCAACTTCGGTAAGATGAAGAAGGTTAATTTACTTAAATATTTGATGTTAATAATTTGAAGCAACTCGATATTGACTGTTAATGTATATGTACGAGAAAATCGACTACATACATGAATATAAGATTGTCGAATTCTGTTATGGCTATGTCATACAAGAAAATTTTAAATATGTTAAATAATGAAAGCAACTCAATATCGATTTATACCTGAATATAAGATTGTCGAATTCTTGCAAATGCACTGCCGTTATGGCTTTATGTCAACTTCGGTAAGATGAAGAAGGTTAATTTACTTAAATATGTTAAACTGAACATCAATATTGAGATGTGTATATACAAGAAAATCGATTTTCAAATGCACTGCCGTTATGGCTTTATGTCAACTTCGGTAAGATGAAGAAGGTTAATTAACTTAAATGTGGGAAGCTTATGATTTAAAGCAACTCAATATCGACTGCTTAATGTGTATATACAAGAAAATCGACTTTATACCTGAATATAAGATTGTCGAATTCTTCCAAATGCACTGCCGTTATGGCTTTATGTCAACTTCGGTAAGATGAAGAAGGTTAATTGACTTAAATATGTTAAGCTAATGATTTGAAGCAACTCAATATCGACTGCTAAATGTGTATATACAAGAAAATCGACTTTATACCTGAATATAAGATTGTCGAATTCTTCCAAATGCAATCTGCCGTTATGGCTTTATGTCAACTTCGGTAAGATGAAGAAGGTTAATTGACTTAACTATGTCAAACTAATGATTTAAAGCAGCTCAATATTGACTGCGTAATGTGTATATACAAGAAAATCGACTTTATACCTGAATATAAGATTGTCGGATTCTTCCAAATGCACTGCCGTTATGGCTTTATGTCAACTTCGGTAAGATGAAGAAGGTTAATTGACTTAAATATGTTAAGCTAATGATTTGAAGCAACTCAATATCGACTGCTAAATGTGTATATACAAGAAAATCGACTTTATACCTGAATATAAGATTGTCGAATTCTTCCAAATGCACTGCCGTTATGGCTTTATGTCAACTTCGGTAAGATGAAGAAGGTTAATTGACTTAAATGTGTGTTAATGATTTAAAGCAACTCAATATCGACTGCTTAAATGTGTATATACAAGAAAATCGACTTTATACCTGAATATAAGATTGTCGAATTCTTCCAAATGCACTGCCGTTATGGCTTTATGTCAACTTCGGTAAGATGAAGAAGGTTAATTGACTTAAATATGTTAAACTAATGATTTAAAGCAACTCAATATCGACTGCTAAGTGTGTATATACAAGAAAATCGACTTTATACCTGAATATAAGATTGTCGGATTCTTCCAAATGCACTGCCGTTATGGCTCTATGTGAGCTTCGGTAAGATGAAGAAGGTTAATTGACTTAACTATGTCAAACTAATGATTTAAAGCAGCTCAATATTGACTGCTTAATGTGTATATACAAGAAAATCGACTTTAAACCTGAACATAAGATTGTCGGATTCTTCCAAATGCACTGCCGTTATGGCTTTATGTCAGCTTCGGTAAGATGAAGAAGGTTAATTGACTTAAATATGTCAAACTAATGATTTGAAGCAACTAAATATCGATTGCTAAATGTGAATATACAAGAAAATCGACTTTATACCTAAATATAAGATCGTGGAATTCTTCCAATTTGCACTGCCGTTATGGCTTTATGTCAACTTCAGTAAGATGAAGAAGGTTAATTGACTTAAATATGTCAAATGAATGATTTAAAGCAACTCAATATTTACTGCTAATGTGTATATACAAGAAAATCGACTTTATACCTGAATATAAGATTGTCGGATTCTTCCAAATGCACTGCCGTTATGGCTTTATGTCAACTTCGGTAAGATGAAGAAGGTTAATTGACTTAAATATGTTAAACTAATGATTTAAAGCAACTCAATATCGACTGCTAAGTGTGTATATACAAGAAAATCGACTTTATACCTGATGATAAGATTTTCGAATTCTTCCAAATGCACTGCCGTTATGGCTTTATGTCAACTTCGGTAAGATGAAGAAGGTTAATTAACTTAAATGTGTGCAGCTTATGATTTCAGGCAACTCAATGTCGCCTACTTAATATGTATATACACGAAAATCGACTTTATACATGAACATAAGATTGTCGAATTCTTCCCAAAGCAGTGCCGTTATGGCTTTATGTCAACCTCGGTAAGATGAAGAAGGTTAATTGACTTAAATATGTTAAGCTAATGATTTGAAGCAACTCAATATCGACTGCTAAATGTGTACATACACTGCCGTTATGGCTTTATGTCAACTTCGATAAGAAGAAGGAAGCTAATTAACTCGAATATTAGATGTTAATCATTTGTCCGCCATTATGGCTTTATGTCAACTTCGGTAAGATGAACAAGGTTTTTTAACTTAAATGTGTGAGGCTACTGATTTAAAGCAACTCAATATCGACTGCTACATGTGTATATACAAGAAAATCGACTTTATACCTGAATATAAGATTGTCGGATTCTTCCAAATGCACTGCCGTTATGGCTTTATGTCAACTTCGGTAAGATGAAGAAGGTTAATTGACTTAAATATGTTAAACTAATGATTTGAAGCAACTCAATATCGACTGCTAAATGTGTACATACACTGCCGTTATGGCTTTATGTCAACTTCGGTAAGCTGAAGAAGGCTAATTTACTTAAATATGTTAAACTAATGATTTGAAGCAACTCAATATCGACTGCTAAGTGTGTATATACAAGAAAATCGACTTTAAACCTGAACATAAGATTGTCGGATTCTTCCAAATGCACTGCCGTTATGGCTCTATGTGAGCTTCGGTAAGATGAAGAAGGTTAATTGACTTAACTATGTCAAACTAATGATTTAAAGCAGCTCAATATTGACTGCTTAATGTGTATATACAAGAAAATCGACTTTATACCTGAATATAAGATTGTCGAATTCTTCCAACTGCACTGCCGTTATGGCTTTATGTCAACTTCGGTAAGATGAAGAAGGTTAATTAACTTAAATGTGTGCAGCTTATGATTTCAGGCAACTCAATGTCGCCTACTTAATATGTATATACACGAAAATCGACTTTATACATGAACATAAGATTGTCGAATTCTTCCCAAAGCACTGCCGTTATGGCTTTATGAGAAGGCAAAGGTTAATTGACTTAAATATGTTAAGCTAATGATTTGAAGCAACTCAATATCGACTGCTCAATGTGTACATACACTGCCGTTATGGCTTTATGTCAACTTCGATAAGAAGAAGGAAGCTAATTAACTCGAATATTAGATGTTAATCATTTGTCCGCCATTATGGCTT
>NW_026089991.1:0-22999 GCF_024586455.1 Bactrocera neohumeralis | reverse complement strand
ATTAACTTTAGTATGTGAATTTATTAATTTGAAGCAACTTGATATGGATTTCTAAATGTGTACATGCAAGAAAGTCGGTTTTATACCTAAATGTAAAATTGTGAAATTTTTCCAAATGCACTGCCGTTATGGCTTTGTGCCAACTTGAGTAAGATGGTGATGGTTAATTAACTTTAATATGTAAGCTAATGATTTGAGGTAACTTGATATGGATTTCTAAATGTGCACATGCAAGAAAGTCGGTTTTATACTTAAATGTAAAATTCTGGAATTTTTCCAAATGCACTGCCGTTATGGTCTTATGTCAACTTGAGTAAAATGATGAGGGTTAATTAACTTTAATATGTTAAGCTAATGATTTGAAGCAACTTGATATGGATTTTTAAATGTGTACATGCAAGAAAATCGGTTTTATACCTAAATGTAAAATTCTGGAATTTTTTCCAAATGCACTGCCGTTATGGTCTTATGCTAACTTCTGTAAGATGGTGAAGGTTAATTAACTTTAATATGTTAAGCTAATGATTTGAAGCAACTTGATATGGATTTCTAAATGTGTACATGCAAGAAAGTCGGTTTTATACCTAAATGTAAAATTGTGGAATTTTTCCAAATGCACTGCCGTTATGGCTTTATGCCAACTTCAGTAAGATGAAGAAGATTAATTAACTTTAATATGTTAAGCTAATAATTTGAAGCAACTTGATATGGATTTCTAAATGTTTAAACGCAGGGAAATCGGTTTTATACCTAAATGTAAAATTGTGGAATTTTCCAAATGCACTGCCGTTTTGGCTTTATGCCAACTTGTGTAAGATGAAGAAGATTAATTAACTTTAATATGTGAATTTATTAATTTGAAGCAACTTGATATGGATTTCTAAATGTGTACATGCAAGAAAGTCGGTTTTATACCTAAATGTAAAATTATGGAATTTTTCCAAATGCACTGCCGTTAAGTGGTCTTATGGAGTTTTATTAACTTTAATGTAAAATTTGAAGCAACTTGAATGGATTTAAATGTGTACATGCAAGAAAATCGCTTTTATACCTAAATGTTTTTTTCCAAATGCACTGCCGTTTTGGCTTTATGCCAACTTGAGTAAGATGGTGAGGGTTAATTAACTTTAATATGTTAAGCTAATGATTTGAGGTAACTTGATATGGATTTCTAAATGTGCACATGCAAGAAAGTCGGTTTTATACCTAAATGTAAAATATGGAAGTTTTTCCAAATGCACTGCCGTTTTGGCTTTATGCCAACTTGAGTAAGATGGTGAGGGTTAATTAACATTAATATGTTAAGCTAATGATTTGAGACAACTTGATATGGATTTCTAAATGTGTACATGCAAGAAAGTCGGTTTTATACCTAAATGTAAAATATGGAATTTTTCCAAATGCACTGCCGTTATGGTCTTATGTCAACTTGAGTAAGATGGTGAGGGTTAATTAACTTTAATATGTTAAGCTAATGATTTGAGGTAACTTGATATGGATTTCTAAATGTGTACATGCAAGAAAGTCGGTTTTATACCTAAATGTAAAATTGTGGAATTTTTCCAAATGCACTGCCGTTTTGGCTTTATGCCAACTTGAGTAAGATGGTGAGGGTTAATTAACATTAATATGTTAAGCTAATGATTTGAAGCAACTTGATATGGATTTCTAAATGTGTACATGCAAGAAAGTCGGTTTTATACCTAAATGTAAAATTGAGGAATTTTTCCAAATGCACTGCCGTTATGGTCTTATGTCAACTTGAGTAAGATGGTGAGGGTTAATTAACTTTAATATGTTAAGCTAATGATTTGAGGTCAACTTGATATGGATTTTTAAATGTGTACATGCAAGAAAATCGGTTTTATACCTAAATGTAAAATTGTGGAATTTTTTCAAATGCACTGCCGTTATGGTCTTATGTCAACTTGAGTAAGATGGTGAATGTTAATTAACTTTAATATGTTAAGCTAATGATTTGAAGCAACTTGATATGTATTTATAATTGTGTATATGTGAGAAAATTGGTTTTATGCTTAATGTAAAATTGTGGAATTTTTTCAAATGCACTGCCGTTTGGCTTTCTGCCAATTTTAGTAAGATGAAGAAGATTAATTAACTTTAATATGTGAATTTAATAATTTGAAGCAACTTGATGTGGATTTCTAAATGTGTACATGCAAGAAAGTCGGTTTTATACCTAAATGTAAAATTGTGGAATTTTTCCAAATGCACTGCCGTTATGGCTTTATGCCAACTTCAGTAAGATGAAGAAGATTAATTAACTTTAATATGTGAATTTTTTAATTTGGAGCAATTTGACATGGATTTCTAAATGTGTACATGCAAGAAAGTCGGTTTTATACCTAAATGTAAAATTATGGAATTTTTCCAAATGTACTGCCGTTATGGTCTTATGTCCACTTGAGTAAGATGGTGAAGGTTAATTAACTTTAATATGTTAAGCTAATGATTTGAAGCAACTTAATATGGAGTTTCCAAATGCGTACATGCAAGAAAGTCGGTTTTATACCTAAATGTAAAATTGTGGAATTTTTCCAAATGCACTGCCGTTTGGCTTTATGCCAAAATTGATGGTGAGAAACATTAATATTTTCCATTTGAATGCACTGGTTTATGGTTGTAAAATTCTGGAATTTTTCCAAATGCACTGCCGTTTTGGTTTTATGCCAACTTCAGTAAGATGGTGAGGGTTAATTAACTTTAATATGTTAAGCTAATGATTTGAAGCAACTTGATATGGATTTCTAAATGTGTACATGCAAGAAAGTCGGTTTTATACCTAAATGTAAAATTATGGAATTTTTCCAAATGCACTGCCGTTATGGTCTTATGTCAACTTGAGTAAGATGGTGAGGGGTAATTAACTTTAATATGTTAAGCTAATGATTTGAAGCAACTTGATATGGATTTCTTAATGTGTACATGCAAGAAAGTCGGTTTTATACCTAAATGTAAAATTGTGGAATTTTTCCAAATGCACTGCCGTTATGGCTTTATGCCAACTTCAGTAAGATGAAGAAGATTAATTAACTTTAATATGTGAATTTATTAATTTGAAGCAACTTGATATGGATTTCTAAATGTGAACAGACCAGAAATTCGGTTTTATACCTAAATGGAAAATTCTGGAATTTTCCAAATGCACTGCCGTTATGGTCTTATGTCAACTTGAGTAAGATGGTGAAGGTTAATTAACTTTAATATATTAAGCTAATGATTTGAAGCAACTTGATATGGATTTCTAAATGTGTACATGCAAGAAAGTTGGTTTTATACCTAAATGTAAAATTATGGAGTTTTTCCAAATGCACTGCCGTTATGGTCTTATGTCAACTTGAGTAAGATGGTAAGAGTTAATTAACTTTAATATCTGAATTTAATAAATTGAAGCAACTTGATATAAATTTCTAAATGTGTACATGCAAGAAAGTCGGTTTTATACCTAAATGTAAAATTGTGGAATTTTTTCCAAATGCACTGCCGTTATGGTCTTATGTCAACTTGAGTAAGATGGTGAGGGTTAATTAACTTTAATATGTTAAGCTAATGATTTGAAGCAACTTGATATGGATTTCTTAATGTGTACATGCAAGAAAGTCGGTTTTATACCTAAATGTAAAATTGTGGAATTTTTCCAAATGCACTGCCGTTATGGCTTTATGCCAACTTCAGTAAGATGAAGAAGATTAATTAACTTTAATATGTGAATTTAATAATTTGAAGCAACTTGATATGGATTTCTAAATGTGTACATGCAAGAAAGTCGGTTTTATACCTAAATGTAAAATTGCGGAATTTTTCCAAATGCACTGCCGTTATGGCTTTATGCCAACTTCAGTAAGATGAAGAAGATTAATTAACTTTAATATGTGAATTTATTAATTTGAAGCAACTTGATATGGATTTCTAAATGTGTACATGCAAGAAAGTCGGTTTTATACCTAAATGTAAAATTATGGAATTTTCCAAATGCACTGCCGTTATGGTCTTATGTCAACTTGAGTAAGATGGTAAGAGTTAATTAACTTTAATATGTTAAGCTAATGATTTGAGGTAACTTTATATGGATTTTTAAATGTGTACATGCAAGAAAATCGGTTTTATACCTACATGTAAAATTCTGGAATTTTCCAAATGCACTGCCGTTATGGTCTTATGTCAACTTGAGTAAGATGGTGAGGGTTAATTAACTTTAATATGTTAAGCTAATGATTTGAGGTAACCTGATATGGATTTCTAAATGTGTACATGCAAGAAAGTCGGTTTTATACTTAAATGTAAAGTTCTGGAATTTTTCCAAATGCACTGCCCGTTATGGTTTTCGGAAAGATGCAAAAGAACAACTGGTAATGATTTGAGGCACGATATGGATTTCTAAATGTACATGCAGCGGAGAGAAAACAGGCTGCCTACCTAGCAACGTTACGACCGACCACTACACGTGCCGGATGGGATAGATACCGAGAGTTGAAGAGGGAAGCGAGACGCATTCGCAGACAGAAGAAGAAAGAGGCCGAAATAAATGTAAAATTGAATTTTTCCAAATGCACTGCCGTTAGGGGTATGCCGAAAATTCTACGAAAAAATGAAGAAGCTTAAGAACTTTCATATGACCGGAGCATACTTTGAGAACCCCCAAAGGTTTCTAAATGTCACTGATGCCCAGAAAATCATTTTATACCTAAATTAAAATGGAGGGAATTTTTCTCCAAATGCACTGCTGAATGGCTTATGCACAACACCAGATGAAGAAGAATTAACTTTAATATTCCCCAATCGATTTGACGATGGAACTTGAGACGTTCCATTAATGACATGAAGAAAATAGCAATTTTATAAAATGTAAAATGGCAGGGGCCAAATGGACTGCCGTTATGGCTTATTCAAACACGGCGGATGAAGAACTTAATTAACTTTAATATGCATCAGCTTCTTTGTAAAATATGGTCGGACGAAAGCATGCCCAACGAAAAAGTCGGTTTTATACCTAAATCCATAAAAAAGGAGACCCCAAATCTGCGCCAACTACCGTGGGATTAGCCAACTTCGCATAAATGGTTCTATCGAGCGTAATTGTGTGAAAGATTAAAGCCCACCGTCAACAAACTGATATGGACCTTATCAGTGTGGCTTCAGAAAATGGAAAATCAACAACCGACCAGATATTCACCATGCGCCAAATTTTGGAAAAGACCCGTGAAAGGAGAATCGACACACACCACCTCTTTGTCGATTTCAAAGCTGCTTTCGACAGCACGAAAAGGAGCTGCCTTTATGCCGCGATGTCTGAATTTGGTATCCCCGCAAAACTAATACGGCTGTGTAAGTTGACGCTGAGCAACACGAAAAGCTCCGTTTTATAACTAGGATTTTTTTCCAAATGACCTCTCCGAGCCGTTCGATAAAACGATTTCAGAAGGTTAATTAACTTTAATATGTTCAACCTGCTTTGGAGAAACTTGATAGTGGATTTCTAAATGTGTAAATGCAAGAAAGTGGGTTTTATACCTAAATGTAAAATTATGGAATTTTTCCAAATGCCGACGTTTGATATTATGTCAACTTGGTCAACATGGTGAGCCGTTAATTAACTGCTTTCTCCATGTTGGACAATGATTTGAAGCAACAGAAAATGGGTTTGGCTAATGAACGATGCAAAACGAAATATCTTTTCATCAAACAAAAGTCGTCGCATCGCGACTTTTTCTCAAATGCACTGCCACTGTTGACAGTCATAACTTTGAAGTTGTAGATAATTAACTTCTAATTATGAACCAGTATTTGAACAACACGATAATGTCAAATGCCTGGAAATCCAATACGTAAAAATTGCTCTTGCCAAATGCAGGTTATGCTTTACTTCGGATGAGTAGGCAATTAATTAACTTTAATATGTAAAGTTTCTCTCGACGAACAAAAACTAAACTCTATAAGTCCCTCATAATTCCCGGATCCTGCTAAATGGTGCAGAGGCTGGGCGATGACAGCAACCGATGAGTCGACGTTAATTAGTTTTCGAGAGAAAATTCTGCGAAAGATTTTGGTCCAAATGCCACTGCGAATATGGCATTCGATGGAACGATGAAATGTACGAGTTGTACGACGACATTGACATAGTTCAGCGAATTAAAAATTTGAAATGGCTACGCTGGCTAGGTCATGGATTCCGGATGGATAAATGTAAAATTCGAATTACCCGCCGGGGGAAGCAGAGGAAGAAAGTCGTTGGAAGGACCAAGTGGAGAAGGACCTTTTGGAATATCCAATTGGCGCCAAGAAAAAAAGTAACGACTGGCACGCTCGGCTTAACTCTGCTATAATCGCGTAAGCGGTGTCTACGCCAAATGATTTGAGGCAACTTGATATGGATTTCTAAATGTGTACATGCAAGAAAGTCGATTTTATACCTAAATGTAAATTATGGAATTTTTCCAAATGCACTGCCGTTATGGTTTTATGTCAACTTGAGTAAGATGGTAAGAGTTAATTAACTTTAATATGTTAAGCTAATGATTTGAGGTAACTTGATATGGATTTCTAAATGTGTACATGCAAGAAAGTCGGTTTTATACCTAAATGTAAAATTGTGGAATTTTTCCAAATGCACTGCCGTTATGGCTTTATGCCAACTTCAGTAAGATGAAGAAGATTAATTAACTTTAATATGTGAATTTATTAATTTGAAGCAACTTGATATGGATTTCTAAATGTGTACATGCAAGAAAGTCGGTTTTATACCTAAATGTAAAATTGTGGAATTTTTCCAAATGCACTGCCGTTATGGCTTTATGTCAACTTCAGTAAGATGGTGAAGGGTAATTACCTTTAATATGTGAATTTATTAATTTGAAGCAACTTGATATGGATTTCTTAATGTGTACATGCAAGAAAGTCGGTTTTATACCTAAATGTAAAATTATGGAATTTTTCCAAATGCACTGCCGTTATGGTCTTATGTCAACTTGAGTAAGATGGTGAAGGTTAATTAACTTTAATATGTGAATTTATTAATTTGAAGCAACTTGATATGGATTTCTAAATGTGTACATGCAAGAAAGTCGGTTTTATACCTAAATGTAAAATTATGGAATTTTTCCAAATGCGCTGCCGTTATGGCTTTATGCAAACTTTAGTAAGATGAAGAAAGTTAATTAACTTTAATATGTGAATTTAATAATTTGAAGCAACTTGATATGGATTTCTAAATGCGTACATGCAAGAAAGTCGGTTTTATACCTAAATGTAAAATTGTGGAATTTTTTCCAAATGCACTGCCGTTATGGTCTTATGTCAACTTGAGTAAGATGGTGAGGGTTAATTAACTTTAATATGTTAAGCTAATGATTTGAAGTAACTTGATATGGATTTCTAAATGTGTACATGCAAGAAAGTCGGTTTTATACCTAAATGTAAAATTGTGGAATTTTTCCAAATGCACTGCCGTTATGGCTTTATGCCACCTTCAGTAAGATGAAGAAGATTAATTAACTTTAATATGTGAATTTATTAATTTGAAGCAACTTGATATGGATTTCTAAATGTGTACATGCAAGAAAGTCGGTTTTATACCTAAATGTATAATTATGGAATTTTTTCCAAATGTACTGCCGTTATGGTCTTATGTCAACTTGAGTAAGATGAAGAAGGTTAATTAACTTTAATATGTGAATTTATTAATTTGAAGCAACTTGATATGGATTTCTTAATGTGTACATGCAAGAAAGTCGGTTTTATACCTAAATGTAAAATTATGGAATTTTTCCAAATGCACTGCCGTTATGGTCTTATGTCAACTTGAGTAAGATGGTGAGGGTTAATTAACTTTAATATGTGAATTTAATAATTTGAAGCAACTTGATATGGATTTCTAAATGTGTACATGCAAGAAAATCGGTTTTATACCTAAATGTACAATTGTGGAATTTTTCCAAATGCACTGCCGTTATGGCTTTATGCCAACTTGAGTAAGATGACGAAGGTTAATTAACTTTAATATGTTAAGCTAATGATTTGAAGCAACTTGATATGGATTTCTAAATGTGTACATGCAAGAAAGTCGGTTTTATACCTAAATGTAAAATTGTGGAATTTTTCCAAATGCACTGCCGTTATGGCTTTATGCCAACTTGAGTAAAATGTAGAAAGTTAATTAACTTTAATATGTGAATTTAATGAATCTTGAGGCAAATTGATATGGATTTCTAAATGTGTACATGCAAGAAAGTCGGTTTTATACCTAAATGTAAAATTGTGGAATTTTTCCAAATGCACTGCCATTATGGTTTTGTGACAACTTCAGTAAGATGAAGAAGATTAATTAACTTTAATATGTGAATTTAATAATTTGAAGCAACTTGATATGGATTTCTAAATGTGTACATGCAAGAAAGTCGGTTTTATACCTAAATGTAAAATTGTGGAATTTCTCCAAATGCACTGCCGTTATGGCTTTATGCCAACTTCAGTAAGATGAAGAAGATTAATTAACTTTAATATGTTAAGCTAATGATTTGAGGCAACATGATATGGATTTCTAAATGTGTACATGCAAGAAAGTCGGTTTTATACCTAAATGTAAAATTGTGGAATTATTCCAAATGCACTATTGTTATGGTCTTATGCCAACTTCAAAAAGATAAAGAAGGTTAATTAACTTTAATATGTTAAGCTAATGATTTGAAGCAACTTGATATGGATTTCTAAATGTGTACATGCAAGAAAGTCGGTTTTATACCTAAATGTAAAATTATGGAATTTTTCCAAATGCACTGCCGTTATGGTCTTATGTCAACTTGAGTAAGATGGTGAGGGTTAATTAACTTTAACATGTGAATTTATTAATTTGAAGCAACTTGATATGGATTTCTTAATGTGTACATGCAAGAAAGTCGGTTTTATACCTAAATGTAAAATTATGGAATTTTTCCAAATGCACTGCCGTTATGGTCTTATGTCAACTTCAGTAAGATGAAAGAAGATTAAATAACTTTAATATGTGAATTTATTAATTTGAAGCAACTTGATATGGATTTCTAAATGTGTACATGCAAGAAAGTCGGTTTTATACCTAAATGTATAATTATGGAATTTTTTCCAAATGTACTGCCGTTATGGTCTTATGTCAACTTGAGTAAGATGGTGAGGGTTAATTAACTTTAATATGTTAAGCTAATGATTTGAAGCAACTTGTTATGGATTGCTAAATGTGTACATGCAAGAAAGTCGGTTTTATATAAATGTAAAGATTGTGGAATTTTTCCTAAATGCACTGCCTTTATGGCTTTATGTCAACTTGAGTAAGATGGTGAGGGTTAATTAACTTTAATATGTTAAGCTAATGATTTGAAGCAACTTGATATGGATATATAAATGTGTACATGCAAGAAAGTCGGTTTTATACCTAAATGTAAAATTGTGGAATTTTTCCAAATGCACTGCCGTTATGGTTTTATGTCAACTTGAGTAAAATGATGAATTTTAATTAATTTTATTATGTAAATTTAATAATTTGGAAGCAACTTCAAAGGGATTTCTAAATGTGTACATGCAAGAAAGTCGGTTTTATACCTAAATGTAAAATTGTGGAATTTTTCCAAATGCACTGCCGTTATGGTTTTATGCCAACTTCTGTAAGATGAAGAAGGTTAATTAACTTTAATATGTTAAGCTAATGATTTGAAGCAACTTGATATGGATTTCTAAATGTGTACATGCAAGAAAGTCGGTTTTATACCTAAATGTAAAATATGTGGAATTTTTCCAAATGCACTGCCGTTTTGGCTTTATGCCAACTTGAGTAAGATGGTGAAGGTTAATTAACTTTAATATGTTAAGCTAATGATTTGAAGCAACTTGATATGGATTTCTAAATGTGTACATGCAAGAAAGTCGGTTTTATACCTAAATGTAAAATATGGAATTTTTTTCAAATGCACTGCCGTTTTGGCTTTATGCCAGCTTGAGTAAGATGGTGAGGGTTAATTAACTTTAATATGTTAAGCTAATGATTTGAAGCAACTTGATATGGATTTCTAAATGTGTAAATGCAAGAAAGTCGGTTTTATACCTAAATGTAAAATTGTGGAATTTTTCCAAATGCACTGCCGTTTCGGCTTTATGCCAACTTCTGTAAGATGAGGAAAGTTAATTAACTTTAGTATGTTAAGCTAATGATTTGAGGTAACTTGATATGGATTTCTAAATGTGTACATGCAAGAAAGTCGGTTTTATACCTAAATGTAAAATATGGAATTTTTTCCAAATGCACTGCCGTTTTGGCTTTATGCCAACTTGAGTAAGATGGTGAAGGTTAATTAACATTAATATGTTAAGCTAATGATTTGAGGTAACTTGATATGGATTTCTAAATGTGTACATGCAAGAAAGTCGGTTTTATACCTAAATGTAAAATATGGAATTTTTTCCAAATGCACTGCCGTTTTGGCTTTATGCCAACTTGAGTAAGATGGTGAAGGTTAATTAACATTAATATGTTAAGCTAATGATTTGAGGCAACTTGATATGGATTTCTAAATGTGTACATGCAAGAAAGTCGGTTTTATACCTAAATGTAAAATATGGAATTTTTTCCAAATGCATTGCCGTTTTGGCTTTATGCCAGCTTGAGTAAGATGGTGAGGGTTAATTAACATTAATATGTTAAGCTAATGATTTGAGGCAACTTGATATGGATTTCTAAATGTGTACATGCAAGAAAGTCGGTTTTATACCTAAATGTAAGATTCTGGATTTTCCAAATGCACTGCCGTTTTCGCTTTTTGCGAACTTCTGTAAAACGGCGAAGGTTAATTAACTTCGATATGTTAAGCTAATGATTTGAAGCAACTTGATATGGATTTCCAAATGTGTACATGCAAGAAATCGGTTTTATACCTAAATGTAAAATTATGGAGTTTTTTAAAATGCACTGCCGCTATGGCTTTATGCCAACTTGAACAAGATGAAGAAAGTTAATTAACTTTAATATGTTTAATGATTTGAAGCAACTTGATATGGATTTCTAATTGTGTATATGCAAGGAAATCGGTTTTATACCTAAATGTAAAATTATGGAATTTTTCCAAATGCACTGCCGTTATGGTCTTTATGTCAACTTGAGTAAGATGGTGAGTGTTATTGAACTTTAATATGTTAAGCTAATGATTTGAAGCAACTTGTTATGGATTTCTAAATGTGTACATGCAAGAAAGTCGGTTTTATACCTAAATGTAAAATTAAGGAATTTTTCCAAATGCACTGCCGTTATGGTCTTATGTCAACTTCAGTAAGATGAAGAAAATTAATTAACTTTAATATGTGAATTTATTAATTTGAAGCAACTTGATATGGATTTCTAAATGTGTACATGCAAGAAAATCGGTTTTATACCTAAATGTAAAGTTCTGGAATTTTCCAAATGCCCTGCCCTTATGGTCTTATGTCAACTTGAGTAAGATGGTGAGGGTTAATTAATTTTTAATATGTGAATTTATTAATTTGAAGCAACTTGATATGGATTTTTAAATGTGTACATGAAAGAAAATCGGTTTTATACCTAAATGTAAAATTCTGGAATTTTTCCAAATGCACTGCCGTTATGGTTTTATGTCAACTTGAGTAAGATGGTGAGGGTAATTAACTTTAATATGTAAAGCTAATGATTTGAAGCAACTTGATATGGATTTCTTAATGTGTACATGCAATAATGTCGGTTTTATACCTAAATGTAAAATTGTGGAATTTTTCCAAATGCATTGCCGTTATGGCTTTATGCCAACTTCACTAAGATTATTCAAATGTATTGTTCAATTTTAAAATTGTTCAATTTTAAAATTATTTTATTTGCCGTCATCTCGGCTTAGTTGTCAAGTATAAAGTGCCACTTAAAATTATTCCTAACTTAGCTCAAGCCACCAACCCGCATCGCGTTGTGGCTCCTCTGCTGACGTTTTGCTGACCTTGCGCCTCGTGCATGGTGTTTGTTTACTTTGATGTCTGGCCAATGTTCTCACGCAAAATGTGCTGACTTAGCGACATGTGCAGAGTGGTAGGCTCTTATTACGACGGGAATTAGGGTGTGTCGTTTCCTCGCGATAACTCCTCCCCTTCTAAATGAGGAACGTCCTCGGTCCTCAACGAAGCGGTTTTAATTGCAGTTTCAACGGATTTGGCTATGATAATCTCTCTCTTGGTCCTCCTTATCCTGAGAAGGACGTTAACAGTGAATGCCATGATTAATAAGACACCAAAGGCTGAGAAACCTGTAACGTGGCCATAATGGATTGATCGCTGCAGGTGATTGATCTTTTGAACATTCTCTAGATTCACATGGTGAAGGTAAGAAGCGCTTAATATTTCTGTGTGCTGCGTCAAGTTGATTGTAGAAGCCCATGGAGTTTCAGGTTTTAGAGGCAATGTAGAATTTTCGTTATAAAAAGTCGTACCATTAATCTTTACGTTGTTTTTGAAGACCACGAGGTATGTTCCGTTGACCGTAATAGGGACCTCATTATTTTCCTCGATGACAGCCAATTGGTCATTGATGACAACAAGGCCGTCACTTATCGGTGAAATTGGTGTGAGGTTGTTAAATGTTGTACTGCAATTAGCGGTGTTGCGAGTCAGTAGTTGCAGAGCGCATGATGTAGTCGGAGATGGTAAGCAAAACGTTGGTGTTGTGTCGCTGCAGTTCTTTACGGCTACGGTATGGTTATAACACTTGGCTAAGATGGATTCTTCAAGGTGCAGGATTTGGTGGCCATGAGCTACCGGTAAAATAGTAATTTTCTTACATCTAAACATAGGAATCGGATATCTTATTAAAAAGTAAATTATGTTATTATACTGTAATATCTTAATTCTAGCCACTGCCATAACATCGGCCACGGTAAGGTCAGTGAAGTGCTCGTCTCCTGTTATGAAATTTATTTCGTTACTGTCTAAGAGAATGGGACTTAAGACCCCAATTTTGGCGAAAGTGACAGCTGTTATAATGTTATTTAATTCTGTAATAATTGCTCTGTTTCTAGCCAGAAGTATGTCATAAAGGTGACCGGTGTTTATTTCTCTTTCTTTTGTTAATTTCAGGATTTTATTTACTGTAATGGTAAGGTTATTGATTTCTTTCTGTACCTGGGTGTTTATGGTAAACTGTCTGTCCTGCGAGTTAATTAGCTGTTCTTCTGTGTTCATTAATCTATTGAAGTCGTCATGGTCAGGAGTTCCAGTAATGTATTTCAGGACTGTCCCTAGGGCATTCAGGCTTCTCGCCTGTCTGTGGTGAGCGTTTATCATTTGTATCAGTCGACTTATCTGGTTTATGTCCGCGTCTAGTAACTTCCTCATATGTGACTGAGGAAAGTGGTCTGTGGCATTAATTGTCTCGTCTCTCAGTAATTCGTAAAGTGTCAAGTTGGTAACATGCTTGATGTGTCCTGAATTCTCCCAAATTACAAGGTCCTCACCGACCACCGGAATGTACCTTGCATTGGTATAGTCGATTAACCTTCCTGTCGTTGCCGATATTGATATGGCCAAAATTATGAAAATCCTAAAAACATATATGAAACTTTTTTGTTAATTGTTTATCATTAGAAACACCTAGGTTCTAGATTAAGTTTAACGAAGGTTGTCTTTATGGACCCTTCTCCCTTTTATTAAAACTGTTGTACCCAAGTCTTTTTCCACCTCTTCCTCAGTATAAAGAGGCGTAAGCTTATTGCCTAGTCTCCTGTTATTTTTAACAAGTACTTTTTCTCCAACAGGGAACTCCCTATCCTGCCTGTTCTTATTATGAGTTGTTAGTTCTCTTTCCTGTGCGTTTCTTAAGCGGCATGGTATTTAGTTGTCATCTCTAATTGAACGAAATACGGTAAGGGGCTTCATCCCCGTTACTGTGTGAATGGACCTGTTATACTCAATCGTAGCTAAAAGGACAATTTCCTCAACATCATCAAGATTTTTGTCAAGTTTAAGGCATCGTGCTATTTCCATTAGTGTGCTATGGAATCGCTCCACCTGACCATTTGATGTACTATGTAGTGGTGGAGCATTCGCAATGTCGATATTGAAGTGATTCTTTAATGTAGCTTTGATGCTGTGTGAATTCAGCGACTTCTCATTGTCGCAATAAACTATTCGAGTACCGAAAAACATGTTGAGTAACTGAAGGAGCTGTGGTTTGACATCTACTATCGTTCTTGATTTCAACGACTGTACTATCGCAAATTTTGAAAACTTGTCGATGCACGTCAAGAAGAACTTGGACCCGGTAGAAAATATGTCAATGTGAAGAATTTCTCCACAATATGTTGGTATGGGCGTTTGAGCGATAAGCTGTTTCTTTGGGTGCCGATCATACTTCGCCCGCGAGCAAGTTCGACAATTTCCCACAAATTGTTTAACTTTTTTCTCCATTTTTGGAAAGAAATAATCCTCTAGAATTTGTTTTGT
Source organism: Bactrocera neohumeralis (assembly GCF_024586455.1). Taxonomy (NCBI): domain Eukaryota; kingdom Metazoa; phylum Arthropoda; class Insecta; order Diptera; family Tephritidae; genus Bactrocera; species Bactrocera neohumeralis. The sequence continues at coordinate 8,524 of NW_026089991.1, read as the reverse complement.
GTTCTCCTGCGCTGCTCGATGCGCTCTGTTATGTTCAGCAGCGATAATTTCCTGCTGCTCATTCGGATTCGTAATGTCGTTAACGAATTTCTCCGTATGTCTGAATTTAACTGTTGGAAACATTTCGACCAGTTCGTGCTGAAACTGTGCAAGTGCATGCAGATCGCAGTGTATTGCGTTTACTGCTGTTGTGTTTACGGCCTCCTGTAAAAGTTCTAATAAATCCTTTTTTTCTCGGTAAGAAATGATATGCCTTGTCTTTTTTCCAAAAATTATAAAAGTTTTTCTTTGAGGTTCTGTACCTACCTCCACAATAATCTGGTTGCGGAAGCAATTTACCGGTTTTTCCGATCTTTCAATTGTATGGGTTGATGATTCCTCGCTATGAATTGTCTCGATGCTCGTGTTATCTAAAGCATTTATATGTTGCCTAGATAGAGCGTCTGCCACCACATTTTCCTTTCCTGGTTTGTAGATTAGCTTTGCGTTGCATTCGTCTATGAAGGCTTTCCATCTTTTAATTTTCGAATTAGGATTCCTATCCGAAACCGCAAAGGTCAGCGGCTGGTGGTCAGTATAAACATTAAGTTTTGTTACGCCGTACAGGTAGTTTCTAAGAGCTTTCAATGCCCATACAATAGCTAACAATTCCCTTTCATTGGTAGCGTAATGCTCCTCGCTCCCGGACAGAGTGCGAGAAATCATGGTAATCGGTTTGCCCTCCTGAGAGAGGACGGCGCCTATAGCATGAGCCGACGCGTCAGTAGTTAGATCGAATGGTTTGTTAAAATCTGGGTACGTCAGGGTTACATCCTCTGACGCTAAAATTTCTTTAATTGTTTCGAAGGTCTTTTTCTGTTCATCCGTCAAATCAATTCTGATTTTTTTTTTTTGATTGGGACGCAGTAACTCGACCGTATTCGCCTCTCATGATGCTCGACAATGGTTTTGATATTCTAGCGAAATCCCTTATAAAACATCTATAATAACCCGCTAGACCTAGGAATGATCTGAGTCCCCTTAGAGTGGTGGGCTCAGGGAAACTTCGTATTGTGTCGACTTTGTCTGGACACGTTTTTATTCCTCCTTGTGAAACTAAGAACCCCAGGTATTCGACCTCAGTCCTAAAAAATTTGGATTTTTCAACCGACACTCTCATGTTGGCCCTAAATAATTCATTTAAAATTGATTCTATATCTTTCAGATGCTGCTGTTTGTTTTCCGAAAAAATAATAACATCGTCTACATAGACAAAACAGCTTTTCCCAATATGCTCTCTTAATACGTCGTCTATGGCGCGTTGAAAGATGCTCGGCGCGTTTTTTAATCCAAAAGGTAACCGGCAAAATTCATACTTGCCATTCTTGACAGAGAAAGCTGTTTTTTCCCTATCACGCTCCAATAGTTTAATCTGATGGAAACCAGATTTTAAGTCCAAAGTGGTGAAGTATTTACTACCACCCAAATTGGAAAGAATTCCTGTTATGTCGGGAATTGGGTATTTATCACCGATAGTTTTTTCATTGAGCTTCCGAAAGTCAATAACTAATCTCTGCTTCGCCTGTCCGTTTTCGTCTACCCCCTTTTTCTTTACCACCCATATAGGGTTGTTAAACGGTGATCTTGATGGCCGGATAACTCCATTTGCTAACAAGTCCTTGATTTCTTTGTCCACGAAATCCGCTACACTCAGTGGGTACGGGTATAATCTTGAGTAAACTGGTGTTTCGTCCTCCGTTCGAATTGTTGCTATCACCTTTGTATTGTACGGTAATGCCTCATTGGGGTCAGCAAAAACCCCATTCATCCTTTTGATCATCCTAGAAAAATCTTCCCTAACGTCTGTTGGTACTAGATTTGTTTGAAGCCTAAGATGGCTTACGTCATGACTGGAAATGAAGAAGATTTCCTCCTCACCAAAATCATGATTTATTGTGTTCGATTTAAGGTCAATGTTCGCATGGACCCTGTTTAGTATGTCGAGCCCAATCACGCCATCAAATGATGTTAAGTCCGGTAAGATGAAAAATTCTGCCACTACACCAAATATTTTTATGTAGCATTTTTCCATGATAGAAGTAACCCCGTGAATAGATTTTACAGAGAATGTGTCCCTGAAATGTTGTGTCCTTAAAGCCGGTGTTGGTTTCATATAACTCCTCGACGCACCAGTATCGATAAGGAGTTTCACTTCTTTCCCTCCTAGGGACTTTGAAATCCAGGGTAGGAGGGACCTTCCCCTAAAAAATTAAGTTGATCTAAACTTACGTCATCCGCCGCTTGTTCGGCTTCTGCACCGTACAATGATTCACTCTGTGGCTCAACTTCCTCCTCCAGATGATTAACACGTTGGATCTTTGGTCCTGTGTAACGTCCAGAATTTGCTGGACGTTTTTGTTGATACCCCTGTTGCATTCTATTACTGTTTCCTTGATAGGCACCTCGGTCTCTGTCAAACGATTGGTGTTTAAATTTCGATGAGGATGGATCAACGTCCATTGGTTCCGCTCTGACTAGTCTGTCCGCTGTCACGTCCGTTATTTACCCTTTGATTTTCCGTAAAATGAGGTGCATGTCCGGGTTTGTACTGCCTATTACTATAGTAGTGTGGGCTCTTATGAGCTGAGGGTGGATCATAAGTGTTTGTCCTATGGTTGTTCTGGCTTGAAATTATATTATTATTTTTTTTAATGTGGTTGCCCTCGACGTTCCTGGCAGCAAAATTGGCCGCGAACGCATACCGCTCATGGTTTGAGTCTACCTCCTGTGCTAAAGCAAGAGCAGACGGAAGGTCAGACGGCCGTGAAGCGAAAAGAATGTCGCATAAGGGCTTCCTTAAGCCGGAAATGAAAACTCTTAGGGCATCTGCCCTATATTTCTCGTTTATAATTTCTGCCACGCTACTCTCGTAAGACATTATAGTCTTATTAGCTAGTAACGTTAGCTTCTTTTCTACCTCATCGTAGAATTCCAGACAGGACCTAGAACCCTGTCTTAAGGTAGATAATTCCTGCTCTATAAGATATACGGGACGTTTGTCCGCGTACGTAAAGTCTAAACGTGCTATAATGGCATTAAAATTAAGCACAGTACTAAACGATGAGAGGACCGCATCGGCAGCCCCTCTTATTTTGTTCCTCAAAATGGTAACTGCTTGGTAGTGTCGTTCACTGCCATCGTACCTTTTGAACAGTTCATAAGCGTTATGCGCCGCCTCGCGCCATGACACATATGTGCCTATGTGACCATGAAATTCGGGAAGTGATTTGATCGCATCAAGCGTTATGTCACATGTCACTAGTGGATTTACAGATACCTTTAGATATTTTTCTACCTTTGGCCTGCTGCCCGTCACTTGGTTTTGGATTGCTAATAACTTCCTATCGAACTCCAACCTTTGTGCTGCCAAAGCACTTCTAACTTCCGCCTTAATTAACTCGCTTATTTGTTCTGTGTTCATATTTGCTTTCTGACTTCCTAACTTTAAATTTCTAAAAAGGTCTTCCAGACCTTCATTAATTTTTACTCATTAATTTTTGTTCTGTCACTTTCCTTTATTTTATTCACAATTATTGTTATATTTATTCCAGGAAACGAGCATCTCACTTACCCTTCCATTGGATTTGAATAGATTAAAATTAGGTTCAGGTTCTTCCGGTTAGTTGATCGGGCCAAAGGTTGTCTCTTCTTAAAGTCCACGTTGAGTCCAAGTAGTTGATTGTTGTTGATTTTAAGTGAGCCAGCTATCGTAGTCACACGAGTCGAGTTAAGAACTTTATATTTTTCTATTAAACTTTTCACTCGCGTGCCCCACGTTGGGCGCCAATTATTCAAATGTATTGTTCAATTTTAAAATTATTTTATTTGCCGTCATCTCGGCTTAGTTGTCAAGTATAAAGTGCCACTTAAAATTATTCCTAACTTAGCTCAAGCCACCAACCCGCATCGCGTTGTGGCTCCTCTGCTGACGTTTTGCTGACCTTGCGCCTCGTGCATGGTGTTTGTTTACTTTGATGTCTGGCCAATGTTCTCACGCAAAATGTGCTGACTTAGCGACATGTGCAGAGTGGTAGGCTCTTATTACGACGGGAATTAGGGTGTGTCGTTTCCTCGCGATAACTTGTACATACAAGAAAGTCGGTTTTATACCTAAATGTAAATTTGTGGAATTTTTCCAAATGCACTGCCGTTATGGCTTTATGTCAACTTTAGTAAGATGAAGAAAGTTAATTAACTTTAGTATGTGAAGTTAATGATTTGAAGCAACTCGATATGGATTTCTAAATGTGTATATGCAAGAAAGTCGGTTTTATACCCAAATGTAAAATTGTGGCCTTTTTCCAAATGCACTGCCGTTTTGGCTTTATGCCAACTTCAGTAAAATGAAGAAGATTAATTAACTTTAATATGTTAAATTAATGATTTGAATCAACTCGATATGGATTTCTAAATGTGTATATGCAAGAAAATCGGTTTTATACCTAAATGTAAAATTGTGGAATTTTTCCAAATGAACTGCCGTTATGGCTTTATGTCAGTTTTAGTAAGATGAAGAAAGTTAATTAACTTAAATATGTAAAGTTAATGATTTGAGTCAACTCGATATGGATTTCTAAATGTGTATATGCAAGAAAAGCGGTTTTATACCTAAATGTAAAATTGTGAAATTTTTCCAAATGCACTGCCCTTATGGCTTTACGCCAAATTTAGTAAGATGAAGAAAGTTAATTAACTTTAATATGTAGAGTTATTGATTTCAAGCATTTTGATATGGATTTCTAAATGCGTACATGGAAGAAAATCGATTTGATACCTAAGTGTACAATTTGGATTTTTCCAAATGCACTGCCGTTATGGCTTTACGCCAAATTTAGTAAGATGAAGAAAGTTAATTAACTTTAATATGTAAGTTATTGATTTCAAGCAACTTGATATGGATTTCTAAATGTGTATATGCAAGAAAATCGGTTTTATACCTAAATGTAAAATTGTGGAATTTTTCCAAATGCACTGCCGTTATGGCTTGACGCCAAATTTAGTAAGATGAAGAAAGTTAATTAACTTTAATATGTAGAGTTATTGATTTCAAGCATTTTGATATGGATTTCTAAATGTGTATATGCAAGAAAAGCGGTTTTATACCTAAATAAAAAATTGTGAAATTTTTACAAATGCAATGCCGTTATGGCTTTATGCCAAATTTAGTAAGATGAAGAAAGTTAATTAACTTTAATATGTGAACTTAATAATTTGAAACAACTTGATATGGATTTTTAAATGTGTATATGCAAGAAAATCGGTTTTATACCTAAATGTAAAATTGTGGAATTTTTCCAAATGCACTGCCGTTATGGCTTTATGCCAACTTCAGTAAGATGAAGAAGGTTAATTAACTTAAATATGTATAGAAAAGAAAATCGATTTTATACCTTAATATAATTAAAATTATGGAATTTTTCCAACTGCTCTGCCGTTATGGCTTTATGTCAACTTTAGTAAGATGGTGAAGGTTAATTAACTTTAATATGTTAAAGTTAATGATTTGAGCAACTTGATATGGATTTCTAAATGTGTACATGCAAGAAAATCGGTTTTATACCTAAATGTAAAATTGTGGAATTTTTCCAAATGCTCTGCCGTTATGGCTTTATGCCAACTTTAGTAAGATGAAAAAAGTTAATTAACTTTAATATGTGAATTTAATAATTTGAAACAACTTGATATGGATTTCTAAATGTGTACATGCACGAAAGTCGGTTTTATACCTAAATGTAAAATTATATATTTTTTCCAAATGCACTGCCCTTATGGCTTTATGCCAACTTTAGTAAGATGGTGAGGGTTAATTAACTTTAATATGTAAAGTTAATGATTTGAAGCAACTTGATATGGATTTCTAAATATGTACAGGCAAGAAAATCGGTTTTATACCTAAATGTAAAATTGTGGAATTTTTCCAAATGCGGTGCCGTTATGGTTTTATGCCAACTTTAGTAAGATGAAGAAGATTAATTAACTTTAATATGTGAATTTAATAATTTGAAGCAACTTGATATGGATTTCTAAATGTGTACATGCAAGAAAGTCGGTTTTATACCTAAATGTAAAATTGTGGAATTTTTCCAAATGCACTGCCGTTATGGCTTTATGCCAACTTCAGTAAGATGAAGAAGATTAATTAACTTTAATATGTGAATTTATTAATTTGAAACAACTTGATATGGATTTCTAAATGTGTACATGCAAGAAAGTCGGTTTTATACCTAAATGTAAAATTATGGAATTTTTTCCAAATGCACTGCCGTTATGGTTTTATGTCAACTTGAGTAAGATGGTGAAGGTTAATTACCTTTAATATGTGAAGCTAATGATTTGAAGCAACTTGATATGGATTTTTAAATGTGTGCATGCAAGAAAATCGGTTTTATACCTAAATCTAAAATTCTGGAATTTTCCAAATGCCCTGCCCTTATGGTCTTATGTCAACTTGAGTAACGTGGTGAGGGTTAATTAATTTTAATATGTGAATTTATTAATTTGAAGCAACTTGATATGGATTTTTAAATGTGTACATGCAAGAAAATCGGTTTTATACCTAAGTGTCAAATTCTGGAATTTTCCAAATGCACTGCCGTTATGGTTTTATGTCAACTTGAGTAAGATGGTGAGGGTAATTAACTTTAATATGTGAAGCTAATGATTTGAAGCAACTTGATATGGATTTCTAAATGTGTACATGCAAGAAAGTCGGTTTTATACCTAAATGTAAAATGTGGAATTTTTCCAAATGCATTGCCGTTATGGCTTTATGCCAACTTCAGTAAAATGAAGAAGATTATTTAACTATAATATGTGAATTTAATAATTTGAAGCAACTTGATGTGGATTTCTAAATGTGTACATGCAAGAAAGTCGGTTTTATACCTAAATGTAAAATTATGGAGTTTTTCCAAATGCACTGCCGTTATGGTCTTATGTCAACGTGAGTAAGATGGTGAGGGTTAACTAACATTAATATGTTAAGCTAATGATTTGAGGCAACTTGATATGGATTTCTAAATGTGTACATGTAAGAAAGTCGGTTTTATACCTAAATGTAAAATTGTGGAATTTTCCAAATGCACTGCCGTTGTTGCTTTATGCGAACTTCTGTAAGATGACGAAGATTAATTAAATTTAATATGTTAAGCTAATGATTTGCAGCAACTTGATATGGATTTCTTAAAGTGTACATGCAATAAAGTCGGTTTTATACGTAAATGTAAAATTCTGGAATTTTTCCAAATGCATTGCCGTTATGGCTTTATGCCAACTTCAGTAAGATGAAGAAGATTATTTAACTTTAATATGTGAATTTAATAATTTGAAGCAACTTGATGTGGATTTCTAAATGTGTACATGCAAGAAAGTCGGTTTTATACCTAAATGTAAAATTATGGAGTTTTTCCAAATGCACTGCCGTTATGGTCTTATGTCAACGTGAGTAAGATGGTGAGGGTTAATTAACTTTAATATGTTAAGCTAATGATTTGAGGCAACTTGATGTGGATTTCTAAATGTGTACATGTAAGAAAGTCGGTTTTATACCTAAATGTAAAATTCTGGAATTTTCCTAATGCACTGCCGTTATGGTTTTATGTCAACTTGAGTAAGATGGTGAGGGTTAATTAACTTTAATATGTAAAGCTAATGATTTGAAACAACTTGATATGGATTTTTAAATGTGTGCATGCAAGAAAATCGGTTTTATACCTAAATGTAAAATTCTGGAATTTTCCAAATGCACTGCCCTTATGGTCTTATGTCCACTTGAGTGAGATGGTGAGGGTTAATTAACTTTAATATGTGAATTTATTAATTTGAAGCAACTTGATATGGATTTTTAAATGTGTACATGCAAGAAAGTCGGTTTTATACCTAAATGTAAAATTCTGGAATTTTTCCAAATGCACTGCCGTTATGGTTTTATGTCAACTTGAGTAAGATGGTGAGGGTTAATTAACTTTAATATGTGAATTTAATAATTTGAAGCAACTTGATGTGGATTTCTAAATGTGTACATGCAAGAAAGTCGGTTTTATACCTAAATGTAAAATTGTGGAATTTTTCCAAATGCACTGCCGTTATGGCTTTATGCCAACTTCAGTAAGATGAAGAAGATTAATTAACTTTAATATGTGAATTTATTAATTTGAAGCAACTTGATATGGATTTCTAAATGTGTACATGCCAGAAAGTCGGTTTTATACCTAAATGTAAAATTATGGATTTTTTCCAAATGCACTGCCGTTATGGTTTTATGTCAACTTGAGTAAGATGGTGAGGGTTAATTAACTTTAATATGTTAAGCTAATGATTTGAGGTAACTTGATATGGATTTTTAAATGTGTGCATGCAAGAAAATCGGTTTTATACCTAAATGTAAAATTCTGGAATTTTTCCAAATGCACTGCCGTTATGGTCTTATGTCAACTTGAGTAAAATGATGAGGGTTAATTAATTTTAATATGTGAATTTATTAATT
>NW_026089990.1:0-24713 GCF_024586455.1 Bactrocera neohumeralis | reverse complement strand
TTTGATTGAAGCCACAATATTGACTGGCACAGCGAAAGGTGATGTTGTGCTTATACCACGTATTCCGATAATCCCGACTGACATGCCTTTCGAATTTAAGCGCTTGCAATTTCCAGTGCGCCTGGCATTTGCAATGTCGATAAATAAAGCACAAGGGCAAACGCTTAAAGTGTGCGGTTTGAATTTGATAGAGCCGTGTTTTTCGCATGGCCAGTTCTACGTGGCATGCTCAAGAGTGGGAATGCCACATTGCTTATTCATCTTTACTACAGATGGAAAAACCAAAAATATTGTTTATCCTAATGTATTGGCTTAAGAAAGAAAAATATTAAATAAAACAGATTTTTCGAACTTTCACAACAAAAAAAATTATACTTCACCAACACAACAAAAATCGAATGAAATGACTTAAGAATTTTTTTTTTTTGAAATAAAACAAATATTTTGAAATTTCACATTAAAATAGAAATGCTAGAAGTTTCCATTATAGGGTTGCATGGGTGTAGCAACGCACACCGGGCCCCGCTAGTTCTAAATAAATCTAAATTATGTTAAGAATACTTGACATAAGAATAAGGAGCAATACGGTTTTTTTAATTTGCCAGACAAGTATTTTATTACATATTAATAACAATTAACTGGTAGGTAGGTACAAAACAAAACCTTGGTAATAACATATGTAAATAGGAACTAAACATAGTTCGATGGGTAAGTATAAAGTATAACTGAGGTCTCCACAATACCTTTTTGTAACTAACGCCTTAATATTTCCACTAAAGCTGCTTGATGAAATTTCGCATGAAAAAATGTCTACGTCAATGATTCAGTATGCAGGGGAATTTTACAGATCGGCCAATTATATCATATACTCACCGATCAAAATAATTTTTTGTATTGAAGATTTTTTATTTGACAAGAATATATGTATATGGCCCATAAGATAAGTAGCAAAAATATGATTAAATTAGTCATATAATAAATAAATTCCTAATTTTTCCAGATATGTTATTATTTGGAGGATGGGGTCATGTGTAGAAGTTCACGCAAGTGAGGAAAGTTCTCTGATCACCATTCACTTGGGAGTGGCCAGAAACGATTCTTTTACATATAGCTCAAACAGCTCACTACTTCCTGTCTTTGATCAAGTATCCTCTGGGTAGCCTAAGAACATCCGTTCGAAGGCGAGCTAATGTGAGAAGACGAAACATCCCCTACATAGGGTTGTGCGGTGGGTTTGGGACCCGCCATGTAAAAAAACACCTCCAGCGAATAGTTATAACCAGCCTCGGATGAGAGACCCCCCTTTTGATGACGACCATGGCAAATAAAATAAGGACTACGATATAAGGGCATGCACCTGGAATGTCCGGACCCTTAATTGGGAAGGTGCCGCTGCCCAGCTGGTTGATGTCCTCGTAAAAACAAAGGCTGACCTCACCGCCGCCCAAGAAATGCGATGGACGGGACAAGGACAGAGACGAGTAGGTCCTTGTGACATTTACTACAGCAGCCATATAAAGAAGCGCAAGTTTGGTGTTGGATTCGTGGTGGGAGAGAAACTCCGTCGCCGAGTACTATCATTCACTCCGGTGAATGAACGTCTAGCCACAATCCGCATCAAAGCGATGTTCTTCAACATATCGCTGATTTGCGCCCACGCACCGACGGAAGAGAAGGACGATATGACCAAAGATGCCTTCTATGAGCGCTTGGAGCACGCTTATGAGAGCTGCCCCAGCCACGATGTCAAAATCGTGCTTGGCGACTTTGACGCCACGGTGGGCAAAGAAGGTATCTTTGGCACTACGGTCGGTAAATTCAGCCTCCACGACGAAACTTCCCAAATGGGTTGAAGCTGATTGACTTCGCCGGGGCCCGAAATATGGTTATCTGTAGTACTAAATACCAGCATTAGAAGTTGTGATAGACGGAAGACACGTCTCCAGTGTTTTAGATGGGCGTGCGCTCCGAGATCCTAACATCGACTCGGACCACTATCTTGTTGCAGCCAAGATTCGCACCTGCCTCTGTGCAGCAAAAAACGCACGTCAACAAACACAAAGAAGGTTCAACGTCGAGAAGCTGCAATCACAAATGACAGCCGAACGATTTTCCACTCGGCTTGCACTCCTGCTCTCTGAGAGCACTCGTCAACAACTCGGTATAAGGGAACTGTGGGACGGCATTTCGAACTCCTAACGTACAGCTGCAACCGAAACCATTGGTTTTAGGAAAGCGCAAAAGAACAGCTGGTACGACGAGGAGTGCCGTGTCGCAGCGGAGAGAAAACAGGCTGCCTACCTCGCAACGTTACGACCGACCACAACACGTGCGGGATGGGATAAATACCGAGAGTTGAAAAGGGAAGCAAGACGCATTTGCAGACAGAAAAAGAAAGAGGCTGAAATGCGTGAGTACGAAGAGCTTGATAAGCTGGCCGACAGGGGTAACGCTCGAAAATTTTATGAAAAAATGCAGCGGCTTACAGAAGGTTTCAAGACCGGAGCATACTCTTGTAGAACACCCAAAGATGATCTAGTAACCGATGCCCAGAGCGTACTTAAGTTATGGAGGGAACACTTCTCCAGCCTGCTGAATGGCAGTGAACGCACAACACCAGGAGAAGGCGAACCCGATTCCCCAATCGATGACGATGGAGCAAACGTTCCACTGACCGACAATGAAGAAGTTCGAATAGCAATTACCCGCCTGAAGAACAACAAAGCGGCGGAGGCCGATGGAGTGCCGGCCGAGCTATTCAAGCACGGCGGCAAAGAACTGATAAGGAGCATGCATCAGCTTCTTTGTAAAATATGGTCGGACGAAAGCATGCCCAACGATTGGAATTTAAGTGTGCTATGCCCAATCCATAAAAAAGGCGACCCCACAATCTGCGCCAGCTACCGTGGGATTAGCCTCCTCAACATCGCATATAAGGTTCTATCCAGCGTATTGTGTGAAAAATTAAAGCCACTGTCAGCAAACTGATTGGACCTTATCAGTGTGGCTTCAGACCTGGAAAATCAACAACCGACCAGATATTCACCATGCGCCAAATTTTGGAAAAGACCCGTGAAAGAAGAATCGACGCACACCACCTCTTCGTCAAAGCTGCTTTCGACAGCACGAAAAGGAGCTGCCTTTATGCCGCGATGTCTGAATTTGGTATCCTGCAAAACTAATGCGGCTTCGTAAACTGACGTTGAGTAAGGATCGGGAAAGATCTCTCTGAGCCATTCGATACCAAACGAGGTTTCAGACAAGGCGATTCCCTATCGTGCGACTTCTTCAACCTGTTTCTGGAGAAAATAGTTTGAGCTGCAGAACTAAATAGAGAAGGTACCATCTTCTATAAGAGTGTACAGCTGCTGGAGTATGCCGTTGATATTGATATCATCGGCCTCAACACCCGCGCCGTTAGTTCTGCTTTCTCCAGGGTGGACAAGGAAGGACAGAAAATGGATCTGGCAGTGAACGAGGGCAAAACAAAATATCTCCTGTCATCAAACAAACAGTCGTCGCACTCGCGACTTGGCTCTCACGTCACTGTTGACAGTCATAACTTTGAAGTTGTAGATAATTTCGTCTATTTAGGAACCAGCATTAACACCACCAATAATGTCTGCCCGGAAATCCAACTCAGGACTGCTCTTGCCAACAGGTGCTACTTCGGACTGAGTAGGCAATTGAAAAGTAAAGTCCTCTCTCGACGAACAAAAGCTAAACTCTATAAGTCGCTTATAATTCCCGTCCTGCTATATGGTGCAGAGGCTTAGGCGATGACAGCAACCGGTGAGTCGACGTTACGAGTTTTCGAGAGAAAAATTCTGCGAAAGATTTATGGTCCTTTGCGTGTTGGCCACGGCGAATATCGCATTCGATGGAATGATGAGATCTACGAGATATATGACGACATTGACATAGTTCAGCGAATTAAAAGACAGCGGCTACGCTGGCTACGTCATGTTGTCCGGAAGGACGAAAACGCTCCAGTTCTGAAAGTATTCGACGCAGTACCCGATGGGGGAAGCAGAGGAAGGGGAAGACCTCCACTTCGTTGGAAGGATCAAGTGGTGAAATACCTGGCTTCGTTTGGAATATCCAATTGGCTCCACGTAGTGAAAAGAATAAACGACTGGCTCGCTGTTGTTAACTCGGCTATAATCGCGTAAGCGGTGTCTACGCCAATTAAGAAGAAGAAGCTATTATTTATTAATATCAATACAGATAACTTTGAATAATTAACATTGTAAGCATAATTATCCAACCGTAATTAACTGATAGGTTCGTAAAAATCAAAATCTAGGTAACAAGCAAAGCTGGAAAGCTAGGTAAAGTGCAACCAGGTAAGAAACAGGAAGGATTTCACATATGTATACGGTTATAAAAAATTTTATAAATAGGGGGAAAACACATCGGATTACTTCAGTTTACACGTGCAGCTTAAATTCTGAAAATCAAGCAACTTTCAAATTTACCAACTATTTTTTTAAATAACCATTTTTTATATAAATATATTGTTATTTATTATTAATTTTTAACTGTTAATTTGTTTTTGTATATTTTTTATTGGTACACATATTTTACATTAATTTATAAAAAGTAGAGTATCTAGGCAGTCGCAGGAACAAAGACGTCGTAATGCTTTGAATCGAAGCCGACAACGATATAGCCAAAATTTGGAAATAAATTGACTGAGGAACGCCGACTATATTGCACAATTACGTAGTTCAAATATGGAGTTCCGTAATGAAGAGAGAATTCGGGTCAGTTCTGCACTTGCGAGACGCAATAAGACGTTCAAACCGACGGCTGGATTCAGAATACAGAGCTGAGGAGTAGGAACGCAACGCCATGGAACATTTAATTAGGCGAACGAATCCAGAATATAGGGCAGCGGAGCAGAAGCGCGACACAATAGGACATTCAATCAGGCGTTTGAATCCGGAGTATAGAGTTGAGAAGCAGGGACGCAACACCGCGGAGAAGAGTACAATTCTATAGGTCGGATCCCGCACATCGTCAGTTGGAGAGCGTAAGGCAAGCCAAGAGGAATATTCGAAGACGTCGTGAACTTTCTCCTGATGCACTGCTATAAAAACAAGCACGTCAACGTCGAGCTGCCAATATCTTTGATATGTACGCATTGTTGATAAAAAAAGGCGCACTGAAATATGCGTGTGTTGTGGGGGCACTTGGTTCCCTCACCAAGTAAAAAAGCTATAAAATGTCAGACCTCATTAAAGTAAAGATGCCAGAAAAGTTTTTTACTTTCCATCGAAGTTTCCATCTTCGGACAAAAGATTTAATTTTTGTAGCACCTGCTATCGTATTGGCAAAGAAGGTAAACTATCAATTATCTACCTCTCAGAAGGATTGGAGTTTCCTGATATTCCGGTATGTCTTCTGGATTTGTCGTGTCTGGAGGAAGTAATAATATCCCCGAGAACTCCATTTATGCGCATCATATCTTTAGGATATGAACGACAATGTGCTATTCGTCGAGCCGTAGTAAATATTACGATTTCTGTTGTAGAGACAATCACCATGCTGCCACGAAGATTTGACAATAGCCATATTATTCAAGTGCACCTGAAACGTCGCTTGGAATATCAGCAAAATTTTATGACGGAGACAGTGCGACCAGCAAAAATATTGCACGCACTGAATTATCTGTTGGGTACAGAGCTCTACGTCAAGCACAACATTCAGATGTCAAGTAATTGTAGGAAACGAGGAAACTGTGTCACTTATTGCGGATCCTGCAGATGAGGTAGCAGTAAGAGACCTTCTTAATGCCCATGAGGAAAATGTATAAGTAATGAAAGAGGAATTAAATCCAATTGGCCAAGATACTTTGATGGACAATGAACCCGTTGAAAATAGATCGATTGAACTGGTTGCAATGGCACCAGGGCAAGGTAGATGCCCAAGGGACGTTACAACGGACAATGATGCTCAGGAGTTGTCGTATTCAACAATTTACTGGGGAAAGAAGAGGACATCCACGACAACTTATACCAAAATTGCGCGACCTGTAATAAGACGCTATGATCGACGCTGCGTGCAAGTGGACGTGCTTCGGTATATTTTTAAGTTCTACGAGTTTGCAGAATCCTATTTGCCTGCGCAAAAAGTCTGGATCAAGAAATATAACTGCTGCAATGTGAGGGATGAAAACTTTGTCAGCAACCTTATCCTGCATGATGACGGTTCAAAAGACTTCGATCCTCACCTGCACATTGGGAGGCTGAAAAGAAATAAGTTTTAGCCATGACCCGTCAGTTTGGATTGCCAACATTCTTCATAACAATGTTAGCTGCAGTGACAAAATGTCCGGCCATTTTGCTGTTGGTCATATTAAAGAAAGTAGTAGATAAAGTAGACATTTCGGAAGAAGAGGCCCCTGCCCTATCAAGTTCTGAAACTGTGAGACTCATAAGGACAGATCCAGTTACATGTTCCAGATATTTCGATACTCGATTCCGCCAAATGTTGAAATTGTTAAAAAATGGACTGCTTGGAGTACATTTAGTAGTCCGTTACTATTACAGAACTGAATTTCAGCATACGGGATCACCTCATTGTCATGGCATGTACTGGTTAAGCAGCGCACCGCAGTTGGAAAGTGATGGAATCATCTACACAACTGAAGTTGAAACTTTGATCGACCACATTACGACCGATGGGGAAGATCTGGACTTACAAGAATTTATTCAGTACCAAACACACAGACATGGTCGAGCTTGCCTAAGAGACCTGCATGGAAAACTTTCGAATCCAGCTGTTCCAGAGAGGACAACAATAGTGTGGAAGAAGCGGTTCAATTAATTAAACAACCACCTTTAAAATTAGAAGGAGATTTACTGGAAATGGTACAATTTCTTAACAACAAGCAGAAGAAATATTTTGCTCATGTAATGCACAATGTCAGTAAGAAGATGTACCAGGAACTAATCCCGAAACAGCCAAGGTGTTACACTGCGCAGCCACTGGCAAATTTGGAATTGGAGGTCTAACACTTCATTCCATTTTTTCACTCCTCGTCAACCAGTCTCTGCCGATTTTCGGCCCCTCAATAGTGACACATTGAACATTATTTATGCTAGTCTTATAGATATTAGGCTTATAATAATTGATGAAATTTTTATGAGCAGTGCTTACTTTGGAGGCATTCCAATCATCGTTTTTGGTGACTTAAAACAGTTGCCAGCCGTAGGAGATCGATGGATATTTGCGCCGAATGGCAATGATAATTACAGTGCAATTACAGGAATCCTTCTTTGGAATCAATTTCGAACCGAAATAATGCGTCAACGTGAAGATCAAGAATTTGCCATCGCTTTAAACAACATGTCAGAGGATGACACACCCTGAGAACCAATTAATCAAAAGCAGGGAAAACCTCTAATAAGATACCCAACGAAGCCATCCATCTCTTTTATTCAAATGCTGGAGCAAATAATTTCAATACAATAAAATTGGCGAACACGATTACCGACGAGTTCATTTCGACTGTGAAGGATACAATTAAGTCAAGTTTCTTAACAGAACGCAGCAGAGCAAAGATATTAGAAGCTGTTCAGGCCATCAGAAACACAAGGAATGCCTCATACATTGCAGCTCAAAACATCGATTAAATATATGGTAACAGTCAACATAAGCACGAGTGAAGGATTAGTAAATGGTGCTACAGGGGAACTAATGCAGGTGGATACCCAAACGTCTGGACCTGAAAGCACAGTCGTGCGACTACGGATGAAATTCGCAGAATCAAGAGTTGGAAGCTTTGCACGTTCCAAGCAGCCGCATAGTCGCAATGCAAATTGGACACCAATCATGAGCGTGGTCTGATCATTCCAATATAAGCGAAATGAACAAATAACTATAGAACGTAGGCACATTCCAGATGAAGCCATCACGATACATAAAAGCCAAAGTGGAACGTACGCTCAAGTTGCGGTTCATCTAGGGTAGAATTAGCAGGTCAGCTTTATATGGAGGATGTAGCAGAGCCACAAATTTCAATGGATTATACATAATCGGGAAATTTTCTCCTCCGAATCCATGTGGACAACAAGATCTCATTAAAACTCAACTTAACAGATTTAGGACAGAAGGTACGTTGACGACATGCTACAGATTTTTAGCCGAATTCCGAATTTTTATTGAACGCCTCGACATTTATTACCAAAAACTAAGGAGCCTAAATAAGCATATTGCGGTATAGTGGGCTATAATATTATTGCACGCCTTGATCGAGAAATAAGGTTATCCCGACGATGCCCGGCCAACGGCCTATAATATACTCAAAACAAGATCGGTGCCCAGATCTATCAGAAGGATGATTATCAAGGAACATCACATATTCAGCAAATGTTTACCAACTATTAACCCTTAATCGGGCAAGGCCACAAATTTTGAATATTTTTTTGTTTTTCGGTAGCGTCAGTCAAAATAAAAATACAATTTTCTTAGATTTTATTTTTTAATTTTTTTTTACTATTTATTCAAGAAAATATCTTTTGTGACAGATATGTTACATTGACTGGCAAAGGAAAATTAAATTTATGTCAAATGGTATGCACGGTAGCAGTTATTATGCTTGTTGTAGCACAATGCAATTCCGCATTTTTCACACATTGTTTGGGTAACTCTTTGGCAATTAGGCATCTTGCATCTTATCCTCTTTTCCGTCCATATTGGCCAATGACCAACTTGATCAAGTCGTAAATCTTGTGGAGGGGCGTGCTGCGCTGGTCCTTTGCGTTTTTTCGCTTGTATTTGTGGCTCGGGATCTAGTGTTCTTGACGTTGATTTTTTGTCCGTATTTTAAAAGTGTTTCCGCGATCTGTAAGCGAAACTCTGCAGCAGGCAACAACTTTTCTGTGTTATTGGATCAATTTTTAATACTCTCGCAACAATGTTGCTAACGAGAGTATTATAGTTTTGTTCACATAACGGTTGTTTGTAAGTCCTAAAACTAAAAGAGTCAGATATAGGGTTATATATACCAAAGTGATCAGGGCGACGAGTAGAGTCGAAATCCGGATGTCTGTCCGTCCGTCCGTCTGTCCGTCCGTCCGTGCAAGCTGTAACTTGAGTAAAAATTGAGATATCATGATGAAACTTGGTACACGTATTCCTTGGCTCCATAAGAAGGTTAAGTTCGAAGATGGGCAAAATCGGCCAACTGCCACGCCCACAAAATGGCGGAAACCGAAAACCTATAAAGTGTCATAACTAAGCCATAAATAAAGACATTAAAGTGAAATTTAGCACAAAGGATCGCATTAGGGAGGGGCATATTGGGAAGTAATTTTTTTGGAAAAGTGGGCGTGGCCCCGCCCCCTACTAAGTTTTTTGTACATATCTCGGAAACTATTATAGCTATGTCAACCAAACTCTACAGAGTCGTTTTCTTCAGGTATTTCCATATACAGTTCAAAAATGGAAGAAATCGGATAATAACCACGCCCACCTCCCATTCAAAGGTTATGTTCAAAATCACTAAAAGTGCGTTAACGGACTAACAAAAAACGTCAGAAACACTAAATTTAACGGAAGAAGTGGCAGAATGAAGCTGCACCCAGGCTTTTTTTAAAAATTGAAAATGGGCGTGGCGCCGCCCACTTATGGACCAAGAACCATATCTCAGGAGCTACTAGACCGATTTTAATGAAATTCGGTATATAATGTTTTCTTAACACCCTGATGACATGTACGAAATATGGCTGAAATCGGTTGGCAACCACGCCTTCTTCCAATATAAAGCTATTTTGAATTCCATCTGGTGCCTTCTCTGTATAATACGAGTATAAACATTAGGAACCAATGATGATAGCGGAATAAAACTTTACAAAAGTACGGTTTTTGAAAAATATGTAAATGACGTATTATGAAATCTCGATTATCACTTTACCATGCGAGAGTATAAAATGTTCGGTGACACCCGAACTTAGCCCTTCCTTACTTGTTTTATATAGAAGCCAAGCGTTTGCCATCACTAAATCTAATAGGTGGTAAAATACTCGAACTTGCCATTTTGTACTTCGAAGTTTTATTTTATATCTTCCCATGATGGAATCAATAAGGTCTACACCACCCATATGCGCATTGTATTCACTAACAATAGACGGATGATCAATTTCAACGTACTTCTTTTGAATTTTATCGTACCTTTTTACTTTACGTTTTGGTGTTTCACCAAGGAAAGTCGATGCTAGATTTACAAACTTACTATCTTTCCACGAAACTGTTGAAATGTCGATTCCTTCAGCCTGATACACGTACTCTATGCCAGATCATCTCTCTTTTTTCATCATTTCTTTTTCGCTTGTTAGCTTACAATTGGGAATTCTATTCCTCCGAATTGTAAAATAATTGTCGAAATAAAGTTTGAAATTTTGGTTTCATGGAATCATACGTGACAGTCTCATGACTACATTGGAAGAGGCTTCCAAATCCGGCTCGTTATCCACAACGATATTTTCTTTGCCAGTTTCCGGTTCAATTTTGTAAGCAAATCCAGTTGTCCGGCAGAGAACAAATATTTTGTAACCCCATTTATGAGGCTTTTTGGGCAGGTAGCGTTTCAAAAGGTTTCGGGCTTTTGTGGAACATATTTGTTCATCGACGCATAGATGTTGTTCAAGTGGCACTTTTGCAAAATTCTTATTTAACTCATCCAGGATCGGGCGTATTTTGTACATTCTGTCAACATTTTTATCAGTCGACGGCAAATTTTTGCTGTTGTCGTTAAAGTGTATGCGACGTCGTAAATTTTCAAATTTTTTCAGCGGGGTCGCTTCTTGTATCATGGATGTACCAATTTTGCGCCAGTGACTGGGTACATTAGGAAGTTGTACTAAAGACATATATAAACTACTCCAATAAATTGCTGAATATCCATTTCTGATACACGAAATGGATCATTAACGTCCTTTTGGACAACATACAAATTTGCTTTATTGGCAAGAAACTTTATCAATTCTTTTGGAAATAAGTACAAGAAATATTCAATTGGCGCTTCGATAATCTTTATATCATCGGGCAATGATGTATTGCCTGTAAAACGCAATTGATGCTCTTCCAAAACTAAATTCTTTTTTTTCCAGAGAATATCATTGTAACGTTTTTTTTTTGTTTTTGTGCTCTCTCTGCCATAATGGGCGGGACATCGTTCGACGGATCTGCACACAATTCCATATTTTCATTTTCAATATCTTCTAATATATTCAAACCAACTTCATCAAAATCATCATGTACCAACTCTTCATTATAATTAGGATCATCCACATCATCATCATCATCAAAATCAAGCCCATCTTCACTCTCGTCAAGAATGTCTCGAATTTCACCCTTGCTCAAAGTTTTAGACATTCTGCTAAAAAAAGAAAAGACGAATGAAATTTTTTTTCGATTGCACTAAGTAAAATCACTAAATTACATGCTCACCCAATGTATTTAAACAAACAAACACGTCGTCACCAATTTCAGCACTTGTTGTGAAATCACCAAACTACACTTTTGGCACAAAAATACGTTACAATAGGGATGTCTCGCTCTATCTTATTACTTTTATACCATTCACAGTTTGTACCAGTTGTGTTACAAAAACCAATATGACTATATTAAATAAGAATGGTAAAATTACAGTAAAAAATTGGGTTTGTAACATTTCTGTCACATGGCCAGGTAAAGGGTTAAACGTAAACCATTCGACAGTTTCTTTATCACTTGTGTACAGCAACCGCACGTATAGACTGCAACAATTTAGAGAGCAAGTGGTAAATAATATCCGTCAGATACATGAGAAGTTTAATGAACCATCAGTAGTCCTTGGAGACTTTGACATCGTCACAACAAAACAGCAATAGATTGGGTATGGGCAAACATGAATCCAGAATTGATCTCATTTATCACATATGAAACACCATATAGTGGTCATGACGGAGTATTTTTCAGTTTTAGAAAATAGATATGTTGTATATGTAGCTATATGTTAAAATAACTTAGTGTAATAATATAAGGTGTACGTCATAGATATGAGTAACATAGTTTATATTTCTATAAAATATATTTGCTTTGAGTTTTTTTGTTATAAAGGAAGCTGTAAATATATATATGATATATAGTATATGTACTAATATATAAATATTATATTTTTTTTTTTTTCATTAAGTTTATGTTAATAATAAATCTTCTTAAAATTTTAACCTTTATGTCAACAGCAGAACTTTTTTACGCACGTCAACAGCAACACACCCTGGTATGTCCATACGTTTTGTATGGCAAATGGCATGCCGTTATAACCCGGCAGGTACACATTCAACTAATCGCTTGCGATTCAGATTTTTTTACTAATATACTCACACATTTGCTTTTTATCGATAATATACGTATGCATGTGTTTAAAATGGTCATGGTTAAAAAAAACCTAGCTTACATTTCTTCACGGCAACCTTGATATAGTTTAACAAATATACATATATACAAGTGTACATATTTTCTGGATTATTAAGGGTCGCTGATGATGTGGGTAGTACTTATTGTTTTGTGTTTATAAGGATTACTTTAGGTTGCAAACATAAAAACTCAGGCATAAAATCGCTAGTACCTGCGCTAAAAAGTATAAAATAGGGTTTACCAGTATTAGGGATTTTATCATGCACGTATGATTCGAAGTGAAAGGACGTTTCTGTTTATTTTGTGGAAATAAAAAAATAAAATCAAAGTGAAATGGCAGATGGTGAATGGCTTACTCCACGACAACTAAGCGCACTTTCGTACGAAGAACAGCAAGCATATATTCGTCAAACGCTTGAAGAGAGCCAAGAAGAAATAAGTGACCACGATTCAGTAGTTGGTGACGAGGCTTTTGATGAATGTGTAGGTGATATTGGTGGTGATGACTCAGACTTAGAAGAGCCCACGTTACCAGAATATGACCCAGAGGACGACAGTGATTCTGATGAAGAACTTGAAGATGCACCAATTGAAACTGGGGAATATTTTACTGCCAGAGACGGTAATGTTTGGTCTTCGATACAACCACAACCTGTAAGATTCAGTACGCACAACATTCTAAGAAGTGCACAATCTGGACCAGTACGGGCAACGCAAGGTTTGACCATTTCAGAAACGTTCAAATTGATAATGTCAGACGAAATATGCGACATAATTATTCGTGAATCAAATCGAAAGGCAAGGCAATTTTTTGATGATGACAATGCAAAACATCCAACAAGAAAACCGAGATCATGGATTCTCATAACAGAAAGTGAATTTGATGCATATTTGGGCGTACTTTTACTAAGTGGCGTTACACATTCTGGTTACGTGCATACGAAAGATTTGTGGAATACTAAATCACATCCATTATATCATGCTGCAATGAGTGTACGACCATTTTGGGAAATTAGCCGATTCATTCGTTTTGATAATGGAAACACACGCCAGCAGCGCAAACAAACTGACAAAGCAGCAGCAATATCGGACGTTTTTTTGATGCTAAACAGCTGTCTTCGTAGATATTATGTGGCAGGAGCCAACGTCACCGTAGATGAACAATTGTATGCTTATCGTGGTGGAACTGGTTTCACGCAATACATACCATCAAAACCTGCCAAATATGGGATAAAAGTGTGGTGGGTGTGCGACTCCATTTCGTCCTATCCATTGTAGGTACTATCAATATTGTTGAAAGTATAAATAACTAAATTGAATTTAATTTTTCAATGTAGGGACAAATCTAAACAGGAATGGCACCGTCTGGTGAACGTGAAAGAAACGTTGGTGAAAGAATAGTCAAACATTTATGTATCAACCTTTTTGATGGAAGTGGAAGAAATATTGTATGTGACAGCTTTTTCACTAGCTACAACTTGGCAAAATCTTTGAGGATAGACAATAATTTATCTATATTGGGTACTTGCAACAAAAGGCGTACATTCGTGCCAGCAGCATTTGCCAACCCCAAGGGACGTGAGGCTGAATCGTCAATGTTTGGGTTCTATAATCACTTTACGATGTGCTCGTACGTGCCCAAGAAAAACAAGGCAGTTGTATTATTGTCCACTTCTCATTATACAACAGAAACGTCCGGTCCTAAGAAGAAGCCATTGCTTATATTGGACTACAACAAAACCAAAGGTGGAGTTGATAGCATGGACATGTGCTTGTCCGAATATAGTACCAAGCGGCGCACAAATAGATGGCCTTTGGCTTTCTTTTATAATATTGTGGACGTTGCTGCGTTTGCTGCATACATAATATACGTTGACAACAACACTCACCTGAAGTCATATACAAGCCGCCGTAGGATGTTTCTCCATCAGCTAAGTGAGCAACTATGCAAGCCAGAAATAGAGAGAAGGGCGAATAACAGCAGAATATCCAGAGTTTTTTCAACGCGCAACGCCATCGAAGCCATGATAGGTAGGCCCATCCGAGTTGTGGATGCTGGAGCACATGAAGCGGAGGAGCGTGATAGTACGGGACGCCTAAAAGTAAAGGGGAATTGCTACATCTGCTCCAAACGACGCCCTACTCGTAAAGCATGCACATTACGCAACAAACCAGTGTGCGCAAAGCATTCCAAAAACTTGCCGCAATGCGATAGATGAATTTCAATAATTGAAAATTTTTTCGTAGTTTTTTTAATAGGTATTTTTTTCATAAGTATTTTATAATTTATAATAACTTTTATGCCATAAGTATTTTTTTCACTCAAATACTTTCCAAATATTATCATATTTGCATGCGTTTTACTATACATATGGTATGGTATACCCAGGTATGTATGCTGTTGACGTAAGGGTGCAACTTTGTAAATGGGCTTTATCTACCAAACGGATGATCCAATCCTAACCAAAATTGGGACTATTGCGTAAATGGTTTTCGGTAGGATATCACGAAATTTCAAGTCGATCCGATTATCCAGTTCAGAGCTACAGCGTTTTGAAAACGCAAAACATACACAGGTATGTTGCCGTTGGCATAAGGGTTAAATAACTATAAACGTGTAAAATATCAATTTTTTTTATTAAATAACCTTAATATTTCTAGCAAACAACCTGGCTAAAAAGAATTAGTAAAATATTTTCCTTTCAATGAAAAGCACAGGCCGAGATTTATTTCACTTAGATTTATTTTCACTTTCATTTATTTCTGTTTAACTCAAATATGAAAACTGCTTAGATCAGTTTGAAGATGCAAAAGCAATGGTATTTGAGCAGTTAAAATTAATTAAGGCAATTAAATCCACTCCACCTCCGAGAGTAAAGCTAGCACAAATTCAAAATCAAGAGGCAAGTTCGGGTATCCACCTCAAGATGCCCGCATGTTACACTGAAATTTTTCATGGTGGTTATGAACAATGGTCGTCCGGAAGGGCATGTTCATAGCCGATTACATAAACCATCCAATCTCTCTCATCAAGCAAAAATGCCCCACATGGCAGCAAATTAAAGATTTCCCAACTAACCAGTATGACATCGCAGAAAGAGATGATAAAAAGTACAACAAAGATTCTGGGGATTCAATGGAATGCGATATCTGACCAGTTTTTATACACTACGGAGTCAATATCTCCATTATCCGCCATTACGAAACGCCAAATTCTATCCTCTGTGGCAAATTGCTTCGACACTGCAGGATGGCTTTCGCCAATTATGATACAAGCCAAAATCCTGATACAAGAATTATGGCCAGATGGGACCGACCGGAACAAGTAAAACCACCTCGTTTTGAAAAATGGTAGCAGTTTGCGAAGAGAGGGCATACTGTACCATTATCTATGAGCACACACAAAGAAATTGTGCGACCATGAGCCACTTATTAGTAGCAAAGGCTAAGGTGGTTCCTTTAAAAAAGCTAAGTCTACCTCGACTTGAGGTCTGTGGCGCCCTACTACTCGCAAAATTAGTTCCCATAGCGCAGACCCACTTAAACACGAAGAAATACAGATTGCATCTCTGTTCCAATTCTGAAATAGTTCTAGCCTGGTTGGAAAAACCACCACACGCATGGAAGACGTACATATCTTATCTGACGTCACAAATACTTGACCTAGTGGGGTCAGCCACTTGGCGACATGTAGTCAGTGCTGACAATTCTGCCGATTTAGGTACAAGAGGGTGCAAGCCGCTGCACCCTGCCAACACCACCCTCTCTCCCGATTCTTGGCCAAAACGGCCCATGCGCAATATAATTGCCCCAGAAAGTCGAAAAATTGACTGCTTCCACGCAACATTGGATGATAGTGACATCCTTGAGCGATTTTCATCGTTCCCTCGTGCCTTTCGAGTTATCGCCTATATGCTAAAGTTCATAGAGCGACTCAAAAATAAAATTAAAGGAATTCACCCAGAATTTCCCCAATGCACGTAGAACTCCAAAAGACAAAGGTCGCACTAATCGCATCCACTCAAATGCGCTTCAGCGGCGATATCTCATTATTAAGAGAATCAAAGTCCACCAAGAGTTCTATATTCCCCATCTTAAGCCCCAAATAAAGAAATGCATTTTCAAGCGTAAGATTTGCACACAAGCAGAATTTGCGAACACAGATTATGGCAGCACTTCCACCGGAACGCTTCGGCTTCGCTCTGCTTTTCACCATTACATGTGTCGATATTGCTGGTCCTTTTCAGATAAAGGCGTCCTTGCTACTCTAATGAAGGGCTATGTGGCTGTCTTTGTCTGTTTTACGACAAAACCAGTGCACCTAGAGCTGCGTGCCAATCTAACAAAGGAGGCTTTTCTCGCGGCGTTTGCTCGCTTCGTCGGACGACGCGGCGTCCCATCAAAACTGATGAGCGATAATGGAAAACCTTTCATTGGAAACAAAAGAGCCACTGAAAAAAAGAGAAAGTATAAATGTATGCCCCCAAAGGTACTAATTGGCAATTTATACCCCCAAGCGCTCCTCATATGGGTGGTTTATGGGAATCAGCGGTAAAAGGCTTTAAATCCCACTTCGAAAAAGTAGCTTTAAACTACAAATTTAATTATGAACAGTTCTCAAAGAAGCACCAATTCTGGCCATACCTGAGCCAGAGGTGGGGTCGCTATCCTTATTAAATCTACGGGAGAGAATCAAAATTCTTCACCACGATTTCAGCCGCCGATGGAAGGAAGAATATATAAAGGACCTTCATAAAAGGTACAGGGGGAAGAGTCCAGAAAAGGAGCCAAAGCTTGGAGATTGTGTCACCATCCATGATGACTGTCCCACACCGAATGGCGGCTTGACCGCGCAGAAAAACTACACTAAGGTCCCGCCGGTCATGTACGAGACGTTGATCTTCCCACTCAAAGCGGCATATTAAAAAGATCGCCCGTGAAACTAAGTTTTCTACAATATATTAACGAAATCGCAAATAACGAAAAAACCGCCGATACCACCGCAACGTAAATAAAATAACCAAAACCGAGGTCAACTATAATCCTGCCGCGTCCTGGGACAACTCCAGAGCCAGGAACCCCAGCGGCAACCGCCACTGCAACCGCTCCTCGTAATGGCACCCGATCACTCCCACCGTCCTCAGCACCCGTAGCGGATCCTAAGCGCAGCCGATGCCTCCTATGTCGGTGCCCACACCGGCTACAACATTGTAGCATTTTTCGCAGCATGCAGTCCATGCAACGGCAGAAAGTTGCTCAGGCTCACAGGCACTGCCATCCAGGACTATTTTGGTGAAACCTCTAGTGACGAGGTAAGTGGTGGCTGAAAAGAACGAAATAAACACAAGGGAACTTACATACCAAGTTTCATCAAGACATCTCATATTTTTCTAAAGTTACAGCTTGTGCGGATGGACGGACAGAGAGAAAGTCAAACGGATTTCAACTTTTCTATATCTCTTTCATGACCAAATTAAAATGGGCGGAGTCTTAACTCAAGTATGAAGTGATAAAAATTTCAAAGTTTTTAGAGTCCTGGTTCTAACACTTTTCAATGATTTATTTTTGTTTTCAATAGCCATATTACCTTTATTTATTTATGTTGTTCCTTTTGTTTTACAATAAAACAGCTATTTTAATTTTTGTTAAACACTTTTTACGTAAACGTCTTTTTTCGCGATCTTTTCAATTTCACTCTACTAAAACAATACACCGCGTCAAAAAAATTGTTATAACGGGACTTAAAAGGATATATGTAATCGTTGCCTATAGGCAACATCGGGCATGAAATGGGTCTATCTCGATCAGTTTTGGGTGATACGTACAAACGTTAGATGAACAGAACCATAATATTTTGTAGCAACTGGTTGCAAGAGCATAAAAATAAAAAAATTGTTATGAAATCAATGAGTTACACAAATTAATTTGAAGGTTAGGGTGGTTGTTAATGAACGCAAGTTGTATCAATTGAATTTTCACTAAACTTCAGTTTAGTTGTATTAATTGAATTTTCACTAAACTTCGGTTTAGTGAACTACGATGAGAAAAACAAGTTTTGTTGGGTTAACAGTTGAAATTCTTCTGACAGTGTATCAGTTTTTTCAAGCTTGGATAGTAGATGTGTCTTTTAATTCCCTCGTGGTTCACGGATATTCCTGTGCGTCCTGTTTCGAACTTGTGATAGTTTTGGATATACCTATAGGCTTCTTCTTCGATATTTTCATCTTTAGCGTGGTATAAACATTTAACAAATTTAATGTTGTCAAATCCTTCACATAACTCTATAATTTTTTGTTATAATTTGTTATATTCATGATCATTAACTTCGCTATACATTTATGCCAATTTTGCCTGAAGTGATATGTCTTCCGAGGATATAAGAAATATTGTTGTCGAAATCTGCTGGCGATACAAATATTTGTTTATTGTTGTGTTTTATTTTTAACTCCAATTGTTTGTTATCTGTAAAAATTATCTGAGTTTTAAACCGATTGACTATGGTGTCAAAAATGGATATGTGGTTGTGCAATTGCTCCTCTTGAGAGTGGATTGTGTTTGCATCGTTTTCGTCTAAACTATTTTCTAAATATATATTGCTACCTCATTTGCATAAAATTTATTGAATTTGTGCCGATGCGAACTTATTCTCTTTTCCCTTTATATAATCTACGTTCATATTGTAATTTTAGTATCCATCTTTGTAGTGTAGGATTTATATCTTTACTGAGAGCTTCATAGCCCTGACAGACGACAGCGCTAATTAGCATTAGCGGACTTAATTTACATTTACTTGCGCATTTGATCCATGTTATTGCAAATTTGTAATGCACAAGAATTTTGTGTATATAGCTGAATTTACCAAATTTGAGTAGGCAACACTGCTTAAAAATGGCCGATTTTTGCTATTTTTTGACAGATGTCGCTTGAAGTCTGCCGCCTCCTTTGCGTTTACAGCATCAGAGGTAAGCAGTTTTATATCGGTATTCTGCTTGTCACGATTGTCTCATGTCTCTAATTGTCACAATCGGAATTTAGTGACTCTGTTAGTCAGTAGTCTCATTTTGGTATTCTGGCAGATACAGTATACTACTGGCTAAATGACCACCACACACACAGAATCCACATTCCACAGGACCCACACATCAACACCACCCGAACGCACATCCTCACACGCAAACACACACCACACTGGTCAAAAGTGTCATCGTATTAGGCTTTTCTTCAGTCTCGCTTTGATCTGTAATCGAAGCTTACGCATCGCCGCTGTGGTCCTCGCGCCTTTTGGTTTAAATTAAGACTAACTTGTGTTAATAGTTCCGAAGTATTATTCGAATTGAAAATAAAAAGGAATTAAAAGTACTTGAATCTCAACATCCTCTGTTGTAAAGCCATCCGTAACTCCGTGTGTGCAGTTATAAAAAAAAAAAAAACAGCAACATACAAATACATGTACATACTATACAGTGTTTAAAACCAAAAAGCAAAAACAAAAAAAAAAAATAATAATAATAATATCAAAAACCGGGCGCGAAATATTATTTAACAAAAAACGAAACAAAAACATCCACACGGGCGCGAAGCTTAACATACATGACTAAAATATAGTCTTGATGAAAATTAAACATTCATAAACTTGAAACAAAAAATTAAAAACACAAAAAATAATAATAATATTAAAAATAATAAAAACCTAAAACCAATGTAGGAAAGTCAACCCAACGAAGGAAAGCCAACCAACAAAGGGAAATTAACAACAACGGAACAAGGAACACCATACAGGAAAGGAAACGGACAAGGAAGCAGATTGGACAGAAACTAAACTCACCCACATTCAAAACCGCATAAAGCCCTCAAAGTCCCTTGAAGCGGCACAAAGTGAGTGTATCAGCTCCATCTATTATTTCAAATAATTTATACTTATTTGCATATATGTATGTTGAAATTTACAGTTTATCTCTCTAAAAACTGTATACGATCCTGAAAATTTTAATAGCACGGTTGCTACCAAACTGTCAGAACTTACGGTTGATTTCTGAAAACAGTTGGTACACTACATATGTACATTCTTTTTCTTTTTCTTTTTCTTAAATGTTCGTTGAAGTTCAAAGATGGTTTTTACGGCGAGAAAAATTCGAATAATTTCCGGAAAACTCCTACAAACAGCTCTTTTCTTTTCCACATACAAACGTTATATTAAAATGAAAGTTTGTTTGTTAGTAACACTAAGAGAACGGTTGAACCAATCTTGATGAAGTTTTTAAAGATTGTTTGTTGTGGATTGGGAAAGGTTTAGAAACAAAATACCTTATACTTTTCATGATTAGTCGGAAAATTGGACAATTCCAAAGAGTAACATTTTCCATACACATTTTTTCTCAATTTTTGTTTGTTTTGTTTTTCAATATTTTGATTTGTAAATTATTTGAATTGTTCAATTTCGGTCGCTTGCATTTTTATTCCGGTTATTTAAAAGAAAATTTTTTGAAAGTTATTCAGTGAAAACTTTATGTGTGTTGCAGATTGAAATTTGTTACGAAGCCACGAAGAGGTCGCCGTAATATCGGTCGGCGTTCGTTTTACCATCAACGTATGGCAGCCCAAGCAAGGCAAGGCAAGAAGCACTCCCAAAATGCGATGACATAGTACGTGCGGAATTATGGATCGCGGTCAATCATCCCCCAATAGCTGGGATGTTTGATGGTCTTTATCTTGAAGCAACCTATGATATATATGATGCTGTTAGATGCTGAATGTATTCTGTTGAGTAGCAAAAAAGAGGTTTGCCGCACGCACACATTCTTCTTTGGATGCGGATGGTGATTACACTAGATAAAATTGATGAAATCATTCAGCGGAAATTCCTGATTCAGAGATAGATCCAGAATTATGCGAAGTAATTGAAAACCAATATGGTTCATGGACCTTGCGAACCTTACAATCCCACTTTAGTTTGTATATTTGACAATAAATGCACGAAACACCACTCATGTGCTTTTCTTTCGGAAATGGGAAATGATGGATATTCACTGTATCGGCATCGCTCACCAGACGACAATGGTAGCTTTTAGAGGCGTGAATATCGATGTTAACAACACATCCAAATTGACAACACATGGATCGTACCATATTCGCCACTTTTGTCTAATTCACCTTCAAAACTCATATCAATGTTTAATATTGCAGTTTGGTGAAATCGATAAAATACGTTTGTAAGTACGTCACCAAAGGAAGCAACATGGCGATTATTGGTCTTGAACGATACGGTCGATACGTGAACTGCAATAAAGCGCTTTGTAGGATATTTACTTTTGCAATTCATGAAAGTTTTCCGACTGTTGTGCGTCTCGCGGTTTAAATTCATTTAAGTCATTGCGTATTGTGAAAGGTAAAGTGTGTGCAACTTTTTGAGAAGCATGCCAGCAGTTGCATTTGCTGGAACATGATAATCACTAGAAACAGACGAAGGACAATGCCATAGTTACTTCGCATGCCACTGAAGTTCGCATATCAGCCTTCACATTCGCGTTAATTATGGGATACGAAAAAATGACATTGCCGACGACATTTTACATGTATTCGCTAAGAATTGAAAATGGGCAAATTTCGGTTGATACTTCCAGTAGTTTGATATCAATTTCCCCTCCCTTTTGTCAATTCACTTCAACGGAAGATGAACTCATCACGAATATTTATCAGAACATTGGCCAAATTATCGTACCTGCAATTGCTTGAGTGCACGCGCAATTTTAGCTATCAAAAATACTGATGTTAATGACTTAAACTGGAAGATTCAAAGTCAAATTCCGGGAGGTTTGCGCTCATATAAATCGATCGATCGTCTTGACAAGGAAGACGAAACCGTAAAGTATCCAGTGGAATTTCCAAATTCTTTGGAGAGGCTTGGTATGCCCCAGCATAATTTGCGTCTCAAAGTTGGATCTGTCATTATTCTGTTTCACAATCTTCATGCGCCGAAACTGTGTAATGGAACCCGACTAATTATGACGCAGTTATCGAATACAAGGGACAGCCATTTCAGTTTAAACGTATTCAATTTCCAGGGAAAATTGCCTTTGCGTTAACAATCAACAGAACACAAGAAAATCGGGAAGTGGTATGTTTTTCACACGGCCAGATATACGTGGCGTGTTGACGAGTTGGAAATCCATCTTCTCTGTGTATTTACGCACCAAAACAGAAATCAAAAAATTATGTTTATTAAGCTGCGCTACATTAAAAAAAATGTAGAAAAATCGAAAATAAATCATTTTCGACACAATAAAAAAAAAAAAAAAATCAGGCAGGACAACGGCTGCGGGGTCAGCTAGTATATATATATATATCTAGGATTTTTAAAACATGAAATACGACACACTTATTTTAGACATTTGTTTATTGAATCCACTGTTTTTCCTATTTAGGAATTGTACTTATATAGTATCTTACGATAATACAATTTCACTTTATACTCTATACTTGATATAATTACACTCGTATATTGAAATTTACTCTACACTGTATTTAAATTGTCTTTGAACTGAACTTGATGGCCTTTGGTGAGGCGAGGCACTTCTTCGCTCAACGGCGTTGTATTCAGGAATAATATGAATAGAAATGAAAATGATGGACGCTAAGCTTTACCGCCCACAATTTTTTCGTAATCCACAGTTGGCATCCACTATTTGACATTTGGATAAGTGCTTGCCACTTATGCGTTATTTTTGATAAACTATGGAATACGATCTGAATTCTAATCCCACAATCGGCCGTCCTGAATAACTAACCCCATTTCTTCATATTTTGTGCAACTACAATGGTCTTGTTAGGTCCTTCATGGACTCCTATTTTTTCTACTTCGTATCTTCCGTGTGATAATTGTGCGACTATTTTGTATGGTCCGAGATATTTCGGCCTAAATCTCATGCCAACCCCGAACTGTGTTCTTTTAATTACGACTACTTCGTTAATTCCGTATCTAAAATTCCCAGTTCAATTCTTGTTGAATGTTCTAACGTTTTCTTCCTGAATTCTCTTTATGTTTTCTTTTGCCTCCTGTCTTACTAAGTCGCGCTGAGTATTTAACTCTTCAACCTCTATTCCGTCTAATGTAGTTTGTAATTCTGAACTATCCGATGTGCGCATATTAAGATCTGTAAGTATTTTGAAGGGTGCTATCCTCGTACTACGCGGAGAGGTTTTATTCATAATTTGTTGAACTTTTGGCACTTGTCGGTAACACTGGGTTGAAGTGTTGTGACATATTTTTGAGAGCATTGGAGTAACTATACGATGCGCTCGTTCCACCTGACCGTTGCCACGAGGAACTCCCGTTACAATCAGCAAGTGTTGTATGCCTTCCTTATTGCAATAATCTTTAAAAGCATTTGCCGTAAAGGCAGCCCCCCTATCTGTAACAATCCGCCTTGGATTTCCAAAAATCGACGCCTGTTTCTCCAATCTATCTACTATTTCGTCGGGTACAACCACACAAACTTTGAAAAACCGTATATAATTACTAAAATGTGGTTATATTGTTTCCTGGTTTCAGTCAATGGACCCACGTGGTCTATATGGTACGTTCCTAACGGTTCTTGAGGCTTGTCGATCAGGGTCAATAAACCTTCCTTTTTCCCCGTCTTGGGATCTGCTATAATATTTTCAATACAAGCTCTGACTATTTTCTGCACCTTTTCATTTGCGTTTGGTATATAATAATTCTTACTTAAACTAAAATACAAAATGTCCTTGCCTGTGTGCTAACTTAATAATCTCCTCTTCCATGCCCGCGGGTACAACCAACAACTCCTTGATGGGATCGTAATATGCTATCTCATTTCTTATGTAAAAGATAGGGTCCATTCTCTAACGCTTTCCTTACTGCTCTAATCCAATCGTCTTGCAATTGAGCATCCTTCAATCTAAACTTTAAGGAGTCCTCTATTAGCAAACATTATACGCGACTTAATGCGTCTGCATTCCTCATCCGCGTTCCTGACCTATGCTCGACATTGTAATCGTACTCCTGGAGATACATGGCCCATCTCATGATTCGGTCTGGAACCTCGCTGTTTTTCACCGTCAGCGTGAAGCGTTGCAATCGCTCACTATCTTAAAATGGATATCGTCACCCAGCCTGAACTTCTCATCCTTCCTTAATAAGTCCGACAACGGTTTGGCTACCCTTGTGTAATCCCGAATAAACCTTCTGAAAAATGATGTTAACCCCAAAAATCTTTGTAACTCTTTTATGTTCCTTGGAATCAGAAAGTTTTTCACCGCTTTCGTCTTTTTCATTTGACGGTAAA
>NW_026089989.1:0-23306 GCF_024586455.1 Bactrocera neohumeralis | reverse complement strand
GCTTTTTTTTAAAAAAAAATTTGGTTTTTTAAAAATTTTTTGGGTTTTTAAATTTTTTTAAAAAAAAATTTAATGGTTTTTAACCTTTCCCCCCTTTTAAATTTTTCCCCCCCCAAAAATTTTAAAAAAAGTAAATTTTTTTAAAAAAAAAAATTTTTAAAAATTTTTTTAAACAAAAGGTTTTTAATTTAAAAAACCCTTTTTTAAAAAGTTTTTAAAAAAAAAAAATTTTTAAAAAAAAGTTTTTTTAAAATTTTTTTTTTGGATTTTTTAAAAAAAAAAAAATTTTTTTTAAAAAAAGGGGTTTTTTAAATTTTGAATTTTTTTTTTTTTTTTGGGGGGAAAATAAAAATTTTTTAAAAAATTTTTTAAAATTTTTTTTTTTTTAAAAAAAATTTTTTTTAAAAAAAAAATAAAAAAAAATTTTAATTTTTTAAAAAAAAAAAAAAAACCCCTTTTTTTTCAAAAAACCAAAAAAAAAAAAAAAAATTTTTTTTTTTTAAAAAAGGGGAAAAAAAAAAAAAAATTTTTTCCCCAAAAATTTTTTTTCCCTTTTTTTCCCCCAAAAAAAAGGGAAAACAATAAAAAAAACAATTTTTAAAAAATTTTTTTTTAAAAAAATTAAAAATTTTTGGTTTTTAAAAAAAAAAAAAAAATTTTTTTTTAAAAAATTTTAAAAAAACCCCCCGGGGGGGTTTTTCCCCTTTTTTAATTAAAAATTTTTCCCCTTTTAAATAAAAAAATTGAGTAGCTTCATGTCATTTACATCAAATATTTAAGTTAATTAACATTCTCCATCTTGCTGAAGTTGAGATGGAGCTATAACGGCAGTGCATTTGGAAGTTAATTAGATCTTGCTGAATTTGACATAAAGCCATAACGGCAATGCATTTGGAAGTTCGATCAGGGTATAAAGTCGATTTTCTTGTATATACACATTTAGCAGTCGGTATTGAGTTGCTTCAAATCATTAACATCAAATATTTAAGTTAATTAACCTTCTCCATCTTGCTGAATTTGACATAAAGCCATAACGGCAGTGCATTTGGAAGAATTCGACAATCTTATGTTCAGGTATAAAGTCGATTTTCTTGTATATACACATTTAGCAGTCGGTATTGAGTAGCTTCATGTCATTTACATCAAATATTTAAGTTAATTAACATTCTCCATCTTGCTGAAGTTGAGATGGAGCTATAACGGCAGTGCATTTGGAAGTTAATTAGCCTTCTTCATCTTGCTGAATTTGACATAAAGCCATAACGGCAATGCATTTGGAAGAATTCGACAATCTTATATTTAGGTAAAAAGTCGATTTTCTTGTACATACACATTTAGCAGTCGGTATTGAGTTGTTTCAAATCAAATTCATCAAATATTTAAGTCAATTAGCCTTTTTCATTTTATCGAAGTTGACATAAAGCCATAACGGCAGTGCATTTGGAAGAATTCGACAATTTATATTCAGGTATAAAATCAATTTTCTTGTATATACACATTCAGCAGTCGATATTGAGTTGCTTTTATTCATTACTTTAACATATTTAAGTTAATTAACCTTCTTCATATTACCGAAGTTGACATAAAGCCATAACGGCAGTGCATTTGGAAGAATTCGACAATCTTATGTTCAGGTATAAAGTCGATTTTCTTGTATATACACATTTAGCAGTCGGTATTGAGTTGCTTCAAATCATTAACATCAAATATTTAAGTTAATTAACATTCTCCATCTTGCTGAAGTTGAGATGGAGCTATAACGGCAGTGCATTTGGAAGAATTCGACAATCTTATGTTCAGGTATAAAGTCGATTTTCTTGTATATACACATTTAGCAGTCGATATTGAGTTGCTTTAAATCTCTAATTTAACATATTTAAGTTAATTAACTTTCTCCATCTTGCTGAATTTGACATAAAGCCATAACGGCAGTGCATTTGGAAGAATTCGACAATCTTATGTTCAGGTATAAAGTCGATTTTTTTGTATATACACATTAAGCAGTCGGTATTGAGTTGTTTCAAATCATTAACATCAAATATTTAAGTTAATTAACCTTCTCCATCTTGCTGAAGTTGACATAAAGCCATAACGGCAGTGCATTTGGAAGATTTCGACAATCTTATGTTCAGGTATAAAGTCGATTTTCTTGTATATACAGATTTAGCAGTCGGTATTGAGTTGCTTCAAATCATTAACATCAAATATTTAAGTTAATTAACCTTCTTCATCTTATCGAAGTTGACATAAAGCCATAACGGCAGTGTATTTGGAAGAATTCGACAATCTTATGTTCAGGTATAAAGTCGATTTTCTTGTATATACACATTTAGCAGTCGGTATTGAGTTGCTTCAAATCATTAACATCAAATATTTATGTTAATTAACCTTCTTCATCTTACCGGCGTTGACATAAGGCCATAACGGCAATGCAGTTGGAAGAAATCGACAATCTTGTGTTCAGGTATAAAGTCGATTTTCTTGTATATACACATTAGCAGCCGGTATTGAGTTGCTTCAAATCATTAACATCAAATATTTAAGTTGCTTCACCTTCTCCATCTTGCTGAATTTGACATAAAGCCATAACGGCAGTGCATTGGAAAAAGTTCGACAATCTTATATTCAGGTATAAAGTCGATTTTCTTGTATATACACATTAAGCAGTCGGTATTGAGTTGTTTCAAATCATTAATTTAACATATTTAAGTTAATTAACCTTCTTCATCTTATGAAGTTGACATAAAGCCATAACGGCAGTGCATTTGGAAGAATTCGACAATCTTATATTCAGGTATAAAGTCGATTTTCTTGTATATACACATTTAGCAGTCGGTATTGAGTTGCTTCAAATCATTAACATCAAATATTTAAGTTAATTAACCTTCTCCATCTTGCTGAATTTGACATAAAGCCATAACGGCAGTGCATTTGGAAGAATTCGACAATCTTATGTTCAGGTATAAAGTCGATTTTCTTGTATATACACATTTAGCAGTCGGTATTGAGTTGCTTCAAATCATCAAAATCAAATATTTAAGTTAATTTACCTTCTTCATCTTGCTGAATTTGACATAAAGCCATAACGGCAGTGCATTTGGAAGAATTCGACAATCTTATATTCAGGTATAAAGTCGATTTTCTTGTATATACACAATTAGCAGTCGGTATTGAGTTGTTTTTAATCATTAACATCAAATATAGTTTAACATATTTGCTGAATTTGACATAAAGCCATAACGGCAGTGCATTTTTAAGAATTCGACAATCTTATATTCAGGTATAAAGTCGATTATCTTGCATATACACATTTAGCAGACGGTATTGGGTTGTTTCAAATCATTAATGTAACATATTTAAGTTAATTAACCTTCTTCATCTTACTGAATTTGACATAAAGCCATAACGGCAGTGCATTTGGAAGAATTCGACAATCTTATATTCAGGTATAAAGTCGATTTTCTTGTATATACACATTTAGCAGTCGGTATTGAGTTGTTTCAAATCATTAACATCAAATATTTAAGTTAATTAGCATTTCTCATTTTATCGAAGTTGACATAAAGCCATAACGGCAGTGCATTTGGAAGAATTCGACAATCTTATGTTCAGGTATAAAGTCGATTTTCTTGTATATACACATTTAGCAGTCGGTATTGAGTTGCTTCAAATCATTAACATCAAATATTTAAGTTAATTAACCTTCTCATCTTGCTGAAGTTGACATAAAGCCATAACGGCAGTGCATTTGGAAGAATTCGACAATCTTATATTCAGGTATAAAGTCGATTTTCTTGTATATACACATTTAGCAGTCGGTATTGAGTTGCTTCAAATCATTAACATCAAATATTTAAGTTAATTAACCTTCTTCATCTTACTGAATTTGACATAAAGCCAAAACGGCAGTGCATTTGGAAGAATTCGACAATCTTATGTTCAGGTATAAAGTCGATTTTCTTGTATATACACATTTAGCAGTCGGTATTGAGTTGCTTCAAATCATTAACATCAAATATTTAAGTTAATTAACCTTCTCATCTTATGAATTTGACATAAAGCCATAACGGCAGTGCATTTGGAAGAATTCGACAATCTTATGTTCAGGTATAAAGTCGATTTTCTTGTATATACACATTTAGCAGTCGGTATTGAGTTGCTTCAAATCATTATTATCAAATATTTAAGTTAATTAGCCTTTTCATCTTATCGAAGTTGACATAAAGCCATAACGGCAGTGCATTTGGAAGAATTCGACAATCTTATATTCAGGTATAAAGTCGATTTTCTTGTATATACACATTTAGCAGTCGGTATTGAGTTGCTTCAAATCATTAACATCAAATATTTAAGTTAATTAACCTTCTTCATCTTGCTGAAGTTGACATAAAGCCATAACGGCAGTGCATTTGGAAGAATTCGACAATCTTATGTTCAGGTATAAAGTCGATTTTCTTGTATATACACATTTAGCAGTCGGTATTGAGTTGCTTCAAATCATTAACATCAAATATTTAAGTTAATTAACCTTCTCCATCTTGCTGAATTTGACATAAAGCCATAACGGCAGTGCATTTGGAAGAATTCGACAATCTTATGTTCAGGTATAAAGTCGATTTTCTTGTATATACACATTTAGCAGTCGGTATTGAGTTGCTTCAAATCATTAACATCAAATATTTAAGTTAATTAACCTTCTTCATCTTGCTCGAATTTGACATAAAGCCATAACCG
Organism: Bactrocera neohumeralis; assembly: GCF_024586455.1. NCBI lineage: Eukaryota > Metazoa > Arthropoda > Insecta > Diptera > Tephritidae > Bactrocera > Bactrocera neohumeralis. The sequence goes on along the minus strand of NW_026089989.1, from coordinate 18,572 downwards.
CAGTGCATTGGGAAGAACTCGGCAACCTAATGTTCAGGTTTAAAGTCGCTTTTCTTGTATATACACATTTAGCAGTCGATATTGAGTTGCTTTAAATCATTAATTTAACATATTTAAGTTAATTAACCTTCTCCATCTTGCTGAATTTGACATAAAGCCATAACGGCAGTGCATTTGGAAGAATTCGACAATCTTATGTTCAGGTATAAAGTCGATTTTCTTGTATATACACATTTAGCAGTCGTTATTGAATTGCCTTAAACCATTAAGTCAAAATATTTAAGTTAATTAACATTCTTCATCTTGCTGAAGTTGACATAAAGCCATAACGGCAGTGCATTTGGAAGAATTCGACAATCTTATGTTCAGGTATAAAGTCGATTTTCTTGTATATACACATTTAGCAGTCGGTATTGAGTTGCTTCAAATCATTAACATCAAATATTTAAGTTAATTAACCTTCTTCATCTTGAATTTGACATAAAGCCATAACGGCAATGCATTTGGAAGAATTCGACAATCTTATGTTCAGGTATAAAGTCGATTTTCTTGTATATACACATTTAGCAGACGGTATTGAGTTGCTTCAAATCATTAACATAAATATTTAAGTTAATTAACCTTCTTCATCTTATCGAAGTTGACATAAAGCCATAACGGCAGTGCATTTGGAAGAATTCGACAATCTTATATTCAGGTATAAAGTCGATTTTCTTGTATATACACATTTAGCAGTCGGTATTGAGTTGCTTCAAATCATTAACATCAAATATTTAAGTTAATTAACCTTCTTCATCTTGCTGAATTTGACATAAAGCCATAACGGCAGTGCATTTGGAAGAATTCGACAATCTTATGTTCAGGTATAAAGTCGATTTTCTTGTATATACACATTAAGCAGTCGGTATTGAGTTGTTTCAAATCATTAACATCAAACATTTAAGTTAATTAACCTTCTCCATCTTGCTGAATTTGACATAAAGCCATAACGGCAGTGCATTTGGAAGAATTCGACAATCTTATGTTCAGGTATAAAGTCGATTTTCTTGTATATACACATTTAGCAGTCGGTATTGAGTTGCTTCTTATCATTAACATCAAATATTTAAGTTAATTAACCTTCTCCATCTTGCTGAATTTGACATAAAGCCATAACGGCAGTGCATTTGGAAGAATTCGACAATCTTATGTTCAGGTATAAAGTCGATTTTCTTGTATATACACATTTAGCAGTCGGTATTGAGTTGCTTCAAATCATTAACATCAAATATTTAAGTTAATTAACCTTCTTCATCTTATTGAAGTTGACATAAAGCCATAACGGCAGTGCATTTGGAAGAATTCGACAATCTTATGTTCAGGTATAAAGTCGATTTTCTTGTATATACACATTTAGCAGTCGGTATTGAGTTGCTTCAAATCATTAACATCAAATATTTAAGTTAATTAACCTTCTTCATCTTATTGAATTTGACATAAAGCCATAACGGCAGTGCATTTGGAAGAATTCAACAATCTTATATTCAGGTATAAAGTCGATTTTCTTGTATATACACATTAAGCAGTCGGTATTGAGTTGTTTCAAATCATTAACATCAAATATTTAAGTTAATTAACCTTCTTCATCTTGCTGAATTTGACATAAAGCCATAACGGCAGTGCATTTGGAAGAATTCGACAATCTTATGTTCAGGTATAAAGTCGATTTTCTTGTTTATACACATTTAGCAGACGGCATTGAGTTGCTTCAAATCATTAACATCAAATATTTAAGTTAATTAACCTTCTCCATCTTGCTGAATTTGACATAAAGCCATAACGGCAGTGCATTTGGAAGAATTCGACAATCTTATGTTCAGGTATAAAGTCGATTTTCTTGTATATACACATTTAGCAGTCGGTATTGAGTTGCTTCAAATCATTAACATCAAATATTTAAGTTAACTAACCTTCTCCATCTTGCTGAATTTGACATAAAGCCATAACGGCAATGCATTTGGAAGAATTCGACAATCTTATGTTCAGGTATAAAGTCGATTTTCTTGTATATACACATTTAGCAGTCGGTATTGAGTTGCTTCAAATCATTAACATCAAATATTTAAGTTAATTAACCTTCTTCATCTTACCGAAGTTGACATAAAGCCATAACGGCAGAGCATTTGGAATAATTGGTCAATCTTATATTCAGGTATAAAGTCGATTTTCTTGTATATACACATTTAGCAGTCGGTATTGAGTTGCTTCAAATCATTAACATCAAATATTTAAGTTAATTAACCTTCTTCATCTTGCTGAATTTGACATAAAGCCATAACGGCAGTGCATTTGGAAGAATTCGACAATCTTATGTTCAGGTATAAAGTCGATTTTCTTGTATACGCACATTTAGCAGTCGATATTGAGTTGCTTCAAATCATTAACATCAAATATTTAAGTTAATTAACCTTCTTCATCTTGCTGAATTTGACATAAAGCCATAACGGCAGTGCATTTGGAAGAATTCGACAATCTTATGTTCAGGTATAAAGTCGATTCTCTTGTATATACACATTAGCAGTCGGTATTGAGTTGCCTTTAAAACATTAATATCAAATATTTAAGTTAATTAGCCTTCTTCATCTTGCTGAATTTGACATAAAGCCATAACGGCAGTGCATTTGGAAGAATTCGACAATCTTATGTTCAGGTATAAAGTCGATTCTCTTGTATTTGCACATTAGCAGTCGGTATTGAGTTGCTTCAAATCATTAACATCAAATATTTAAGTTAATTAACCTTCTCCATCTTGCTGAATTTGACATAAAGCCATAACGGCAGTGCATTTGGAAGAATTCGACAATCTTATATTCAGGTATAAAGTCGATTTTCTTGTATATACACATTTAGCAGTCGGTATTGAGTTGCTTCAAATCATTAACATCAAATATTTAAGTTAATTAACCTTCTTCATCTTGCTGAATTTGACATAAAGCCATAACGGCAGTGCATTTGGAAGAATTCGACAATCTTATGTTCAGGTATAAAGTCGATTTTCTTGTATACGCACATTTAGCAGTCGGTATTGAGTTGCTTCAAATCATTAACATCAAATATTTAAGTTAATTAACCTTCTTCATCTTGCTGAATTTGACATAAAGCCATAACGGCAGTGCATTTGGAAGAATTCGACAATCTTATGTTCAGGTATAAAGTCGATTTTCTTGTATATACACATTTTAGCAGTCGGTATTGAGTTGCTTCAAATCATTAACATCAAATATTTAAGTTAATTAACCTTCTTCATCTTGTTGAATTTGACATAAAGCCATAACGGCAGTGCATTTGGAAGAATTCGACAATCTTATGTTCAGGTATAAAGTCGATTTTCTTGTATATACACATTTAGCAGTCGGTATTGAGTTGCTTCAAATCATTAACATCAAATATTTAAGTTAATTAGCCTTCTTCATCTTATCTGAATTTGACATAAAGCCATAACGGCAGTGCATTTGGAAGAATTCGACAATCTTATATTCAGGTATAAAGTCGATTTTCTTGTATATACACATTTAGCAGTCGGTATTGAGTTGCTTCAAATCATTAACATCAAATATTTAAGTTAATTAACCTTCTTCATCTTGCTGAAGTTGACATAAAGCCATAACGGCAGTGCATTTGGAAGAATTCGACAATCTTATGTTCAGGTATAAAGTCGATTTTCTTGTATATACACATTTAGCAGTCGGTATTGAGTTGCTTCAAAACATAAACATCAAATATTTAAGTTAATTAACCTTCTTCATCTTGCTGAAGTTGACATAAAGCCATAACGGCAGTGCATTTGGAAGAGTTCGACGATCTTATATTCAGGTATAAAGTCGATTTTCTTGTATATACACATTTAGCAGTCGGTATTGAGTTGCTTCAAATCATTAACATCAAATATTTAAGTTAATTAACCTTCTTCATCTTGGAATTTGACATAAAGCCATAACGATTTTCTTGTATATACAGGTTTAAAGTCGATTTTCTTGAGTTGCTTCATTACACATTTAGCAGTCGGTATTGAGTTGCTTCAAATCATTAACATCAAATATTTAAGTTAATTAACCTTCTCCATCTTGCTGAATATGACATAAAGCCATAACGGCAGTGCATTTGGAAGAATTCGACAATCTTATGTTCAGGTATAAAGTCGATTTTCTTGTATATACACATTTAGCAGTCGGTATTGAGTTGCTTCAAATCATTAACATCAAATATTTAAGTTAATTAACCTTCTTCATCTTGCTGAATTTGACATAAAGCCATAACGGCAGTGCATTTGGAAGAATTCGACAATCTTATGTTCAGGTATAAAGTCGATTCTCTTGTATTTGCACATTATGCAGTCGGTATTGAGTTGCTTTAAATCATTAACATCAAATATTTAAGTTAATTAACCTTCTCCATCTTGCTGAATTTGACATAAAGCCATAACGGCAGTGCATTTGGAAGAATTCGACAATCTTATGTTCAGGTATAAAGTCGATTTTCTTGTATATACACATTTAGCAGTCGGTATTGAGTTGCTTCAAATCATTAACATCAAATATTTAAGTTAATTAACCTTCTTCATCTTGCTGAATTTGACATAAAGCCATAACGGCAGTGCATTTGGAAGAATTCGACAATCTTATGTTCAGGTATAAAGTCGATTTTCTTGTATATACACTGTTAGCAGTCGGTATTAAGTTGTTTCAAATCATTAACATCAAATATTTAAGTTAAATAGCCTTCTTCATCTTGCTGAATTTGACATAAAGCCATAACGGCAGTGCATTTGGAAGAATTCGACAATCTTATGTTCAGGTATAAAGTCGATTTTCTTGTATATACACATTTAGCAGTCGGTATTGAGTTGCTTCAAATCACTAACTTCAAATTTTTATGTTTATTAACCTTCTTCATCTTATCGAGATTGACATAAAGCCATAACGGCAGTGCATTCGGAAGAATTCGACAATCTTATGTTCAGGTATAAAGTCGATTTTCTTACATATACGCTTTTAGCATACCGTAATGAGTTGCTTCAAATCATTAACATCAAATATTTAAGTTAATTAACCTTCTCCATCTTGCTGAATTTGACATAAAGCCATAACGGCAGTGCATTTGGAAGAATTCGACAATCTTATGTTCAGGTATAAAGTCGATTTTCTTGTATATACACATTTAGCAGTCGATATTGAATTGCCTTAAATCATTAATTTTACATATTTAAGTTAATTAACCTTTTCATCTTACTGAAGTTGACATAAAGCCATAACGGCAGTGCATTTGGAAGAATTCGACAATCTTATGTTCAGGTATAAAGTCGATTTTCTTGTATATACACATTTAGCAGTCGGTATTGAGTTGCTTCAAATCATTAACATCAAATATTTAAGTTAATTAACCTTCTTCATCTTATCGAAGTTGACATAAAGAATTTGATATACATAAAGCCATTGACATAAAGCCATAACGGCAGTGCATTTGGAAGAATTCGACAATCTTATATTCAGGTATAAAGTCGATTTTCTTGTATATACACATTTAGCAGTCGGTATTGAGTTGCTTCAAATCATTAACATCAAATATTTAAGTTAATTAGCCTTCTTCATCTTATCGAAGTTGACATAAAGCCATAACGGCAGTGCATTTGGAAGAATTCGACAATCTTATATTCAGGTATAAAGTCGATTTTCTTGTATATACACATTTAGCAGTCGGTATTGAGTTGCTTCAAATCATTAACATCAAATATTTAAGTTAATTAACCTTCTTCATCTTATCGAATTTGACATAAAGCCATAACGGCAGTGCATTTGGAAGAATTCGACAATCTTATATTCAGGTATAAAGTCGATTTTCTTGTATATACACATTTAGCAGTCGGTATTGAGTTGCTTCAAATCATTAACATCAAATATTTAAGTTAATTAACCTTCTCATCTTGCTGAAGTTGACATAAAGCCATAACGGCAGTGCATTTGGAAGAATTCGACAATCTTATGTTCAGGTATAAAGTCGATTTTCTTGTATATACACATTTAGCAGTCGGTATTGAGTTGCTTCAAATCATTAACATCAAATATTTAAGTTAATTAACCTTCTCCATCTTGCTGAATTTGACATAAAGCCATAACGGCAGTGCATTTGGAAGAATTCGACAATCTTATGTTCAGGTATAAAGTCGATTTTCTTGTATATACACATTTAGCAGTCGGTATTGAGTTGCTTCAAATCATTAACATCAAATATTTAAGTTAATTAACCTTCTCCATCTTGCTGAATTTGACATAAAGCCATAAGGCAGTTCATTTGGAAGAATTCAACAATCTTATGTTCAGGTATAAAGTCGATTTTCTTGTAAATGCGCATTAAGCAGTCGGTGTTGAGTTGTTTCAAATCATTAACATCAAATATTTAAGTTAATTAGCCTTCTTCATCTTATCGAAGTTGACATAAAGCCATAACGGCAGTGCATTTGGAAGAATTCGACAATCTTGTGATTCAGGTATAAAGTCGATTTTCTTGTATATACACATTTAGCAGTCGGTATTGAGTTGCTTCAAATCATTAACATCAAATATTTAAGTTAATTAACCTTCTTCATCTTATCGAATTTGACATAAAGCCATAACGGCAGTGCATTTGGAAGAATTCGACAATCTTATATTCAGGTATAAAGTCGATTTTCTTGTATATACACATTTAGCAGTCGGTATTGAGTTGCTTCAAATCATTAACATCAAATATTTAAGTTAATTAGCCTTCTTCATCTTATCTGAAGTTGACATAAAGCCATAACGGCAGTGCATTTGGAAGAATTCGACAATCTTATATTCAGGTATAAAGTCGATTTTCTTGTATATACACATTTAGCAGTCGGTATTGAGTTGCTTCAAATCATTAACATCAAATATTTAAGTTAATTAACATTCTTCATCTTACTGAATTTGACATAAAGCCATAACGGCAGTTCATTTGGAAGAATTCGACAACTTATGTTCAGGTATAAAGTCGATTTTCTTGTATATACACATTTAGCAGTCGGTATTGAGTTGCTTCAAATCATTAACATCAAATATTTAAGTTAATTAACCTTCTTCATCTTTCTGAAGTTGACATAAAGCCATAACGGCAGTGCATTTGGAAGAATTCGACAATCTTATGTTCAGGTATAAAGTCGATTTTCTTGTATATACACATTTAGCAGTCGGTATTGAGTTGCTTCAAATCATTAACATCAAATATTTAAGTTAATTAACCTTCTCCATCTTGCTGAATTTGACATAAAGCCATAACGGCAGTGCATTTGGAAGAATTCGACAATCTTATGTTCAGGTATAAAGTCGATTTTCTTGTATATACACATTTAGCAGTCGATATTGAGTTGCTTCAAATCAATAACATCAAATATTTAAGTTAATTAACCTTCTTCATCTTGCTGAATTTGACATAAAGCCATAACGGCAGTGCATTTGGAAGAATTCGACAATCTTATGTTCAGGTATAAAGTCGATTTTCTTGTATATACACATTTAGCAGTCGGTATTGAGTTGCTTCAAATCATTAACATCAAATATTTAAGTTAATTAACCTTCTTCATCTTACTGAATTTGACATAAAGCCAAAACGGCAGTGCATTTGGAAGAATTCGACAATCTTATGTTCAGGTATAAAGTCGATTTTCTTGTATATGCATATTTAGCAGTCGGTATTGAGTTGCTTCAAATCATTAACATCAAATATTTAAGTTAATTAACCTTCTTCATCTTATTGAAGTTGACGTAAAGCCATAACGGCAGTGCATTTGGAAGAATTCGACAATCTTATGTTCAGGTATAAAGTCGATTTTCTTGTATATACACATTTAGCAGTCGGTATTGAGTTGCTTCAAATCATTAACATCAAATATTTAAGTTAATTAGCCTTCTTCATCTTGCTGAATTTGACATAAAGCCATAACGGCAGTGCATTTGGAAGAATTCGACAATCTTATGTTCAGGTATAAAGTCGATTTTCTTGTATATACACATTTAGCAGTCGGTATTGAGTTGCTGAGTTGCTTCAAATCATTAACATCAAATATTTAAGTTAATTAGCCTTCTTCATCTTGCTGAATTTGACATAAAGCCATAACGGCAGTGCATTTGGAAGAATTCGACAATCTTATATTTCAGGTATAAAGTCGATTTTCTTGTATATACACATTTAGCAGTCGGTATTGAGTTGCTTCAAATCATTAACATCAAATATTTAAGTTAATTAGCCTTCTTCATCTTATCGAAGTTGACATAAAGCCATAACGGCAGTGCATTTGGAAGAATTCGACAATCTTATGTTCAGGTATAAAGTCGATTTTCTTGTATATACACATTTAGCAGTCGGTATTGAGTTGCTTCAAATCATTAACATCAAATATTTAAGTTAATTAGCCTTCTTCATCTTATCGAAGTTGACATAAAGCCATAACGGCAGTGCATTTGGAAGAATTCGACAATCTTATGTTCAGGTATAAAGTCGATTTTCTTGTATATACACATTTAGCAGACGGTATTGAGTTGCTTCAAATCATTAACATCAAATATTTAAGTTAATTAACCTTCTCCATCTTGCTGAATTTGACATAAAGCCATAACGGCAGTGCATTTGGAAGAATTCGACAATCTTATGTTCAGGTATAAAGTCGATTTTCTTGTATATACACATTTAGCAGTCGGTATTGAGTTGCTTCAAATCATTAACATCAAATATTTAAGTTAATTAACCTTCTTCATCTTGCTGAAGTTGACATAAAGCCATAACGGCAGTGCATTTGGAAGAATTCGACAATCTTATGTTCAGGTATAAAGTCGATTTTCTTGTATATACACATTTAGCAGTCGGTATTGAGTTGCTTCAAATCATTAACATCAAATATTTAAGTTAATTAACCTTCTTCATCTTATTGAAGTTGACATAAAGCCATAACGGCAGTGCATTTGGAAGAATTCGACAATCTTATGTTCAGGTATAAAGTCGATTTTCTTGTATATACACATTTAGCAGTCGGTATTGAGTTGCTTCAAATCATTAACATCAAATATTTAAGTTAATTAACCTTCTTCATCTTACCGAAGTTGACATAAAGCCATAACGGCAGTGTATTTGAAAGAATTGGACAATCTTATGTTCAGGCACAAAGTCGATTTTCTTGTATATACACATTTAGCAGTCGGTATTGAGTTGCTTCAAATCATTAACATCAAATATTTAAGTTAATTAACCTTCTTCATCTTATGAAGTTGACATAAAGCCATAACGGCAGTGCATTTGGAAGAATTCGACAATCTTATGTTCAGGTATAAAGTCGATTTTCTTGTATATACACATTTAGCAGTCGGTATTGAGTTGCTTCAAATCACTAACGTCTAATATTAAAGTTTATTAACCTTCTTCATCTTATCGAAGTTGACATAAAGCCATAACAGTAGTGCATTTGGAAGAATTCGACAATCTTATGTTCAGGTATAAAGTCGATTCTCTTGTATATACACAATTAGCAGTCGATATTGAGTTGCTTCAAAACATAAACATCATATATTTAAGTTAATTAACCTTCTTCATCTTGCTGAAGTTGACATAAAGCCATAACGGCAGTGCGTTTGGAAAATTTCGACAATCTTATGTTCAGGTATAAAGTCGATTTTCTTGTATATTCACATTTAGCAGTCGATATTGAGTTGCTTCAAATCATTAGTTTAACATATTTAAGTTAGATTTACCTTCTTCATCTTACTGAATTTGACATAAAGCCAAAACGGCAGTGCATTTGGAAGAATTCGACAATCTTATGTTCAGGTATAAAGTCGATTTTCTTGTATATACACATTTAGCAGTCGGTATTGAGTTGCTTCAAATCATTAACATCAAATATTTAAGTTAATTAACCTTCTTCATCTTGCTGAAGTTGACATAAAGCCATAACGGCAACGCTTTTGGAAGAATTCGACAATCTTATATTCAGGTATAAAGTCGATTTTCTTGTATATACACATTTAGCAGTCGGTATTGAGTTGCTTCAAATCATTAACATCAAATATTTAAGTTAATTAACCTTCTCCATCTTGCTGAATTTGACATAAAGCCATAACGGCAGTGCATTTGGAAGAATTCGACAATCTTATGTTCAGGTATAAAGTCGATTTTCTTGTATATACACATTTAGCAGTCGGTATTGAGTTGCTTCAAATCATTAACATCAAATATTTAAGTTAATTAACCTTCTTCATCTTATCGAAGTTGACATAAAGCCATAACGGCAGTGCATTTGGAAGAATTCGACAATCTTATATTCAGGTATAAAGTCGATTTTCTTGTATATACACATTTAGCAGTCGGTATTGAGTTGCTTCAAATCATTAACATCAAATATTTAAGTTAATTAACCTTCTTCATCTTATTGAAGTTGACATAAAGCCATAACGGCAGTGCATTTGGAAGAATTCGACAATCTTGTGTTCAGGTATAAAGTCGATTTTCTTGTATATACACATTTGGCGGTCGGTATTGAGTTGCTTCAAATCATATTGATCTAACATCAAATATTTAAGTTAATTAACCTTCTTCATCTTGCTGAAGTTGACATAAAGCCATAACGGCAGTGCATTTGGAAGAATTCGACAATCTTATGTTCAGGTATAAAGTCGATTTTCTTGTATATACACATTTAGCAGTCGGTATTGAGTTGCTTCAAATCATTAACATCAAATATTTAAGTTAATTAACCTTCTTCATCTTATGAATTTGACATAAAGCCATAACGGCAGTGCATTTGGAAGAATTCAACAATCTTATGTTCAGGTATAAAGTCGATTTTCTTGTAAATGCGCATTAAGCAGTCGGTGTTGAGTTGTTTCAAATCATTAACTCACTATTTAAGTTAATTAACATTCTTCATCTTACTGAAGTTGACATAAAGCCATAACGGCAGTGCATTTGGAAGAATTCGACAATCTTATGTTCAGGTATAAAGTCCATTTTCTTGTATATACACATTTAGCAGTCGGTATTGAGTTGGAAGAATTCGACAATCTTATATTTATATACATATTTAGCAAGCGGTATTGAGTTGTTTCAAATCATTAACATCAAATATTTAAGTTAATTAGCCTTCTTCATCTTGCTGAATTTGACATAAAGCCATAACGGCAGTGCATTTGGAAGAATTCGACAATCTTATATTCAGGTATAAAGTCGATTTTCTTGTATATACACATTTAGCAGTCGGTATTGAGTTGCTTCAAATCATTAACATCAAATATTTAAGTTAATTAACCTTCTTCATCTTGCTGAATTTGACATAAAGCCATAACGGCAGTGCATTTGGAAGAATTCGACAATCTTATGTTCAGGTATAAAGTCGATTTTCTTGTATATACACATTTAGCAGTCGGTATTGAGTTGCTTTCAAATCATTAACATCAAATATTTAAGTTAATTAACCTTCTTCATCTTGCTGAATTTGACATAAAGCCATAACGGCAGTGCATTTGGAAGAATTCGACAATCTTATGTTCAGGTATAAAGTCGATTTTCTTGTATTTACACATTAAGCAGTCGGTATTGAGCTGCTTCAAATCATTAACATCAAATATTTAAGTTAATTAACCTTCTCCATCTTGCTGAATTTGACATAAAGCCATAACGGCAGTGCATTTGGAAGAATTCGACAATCTTATGTTCAGGTATAAAGTCGATTTTCTTGTATATACACATTTAGCAGTCGGTATTGAGTTGCTTCAAATCATTAACATCAAATATTTAAGTTAATTAACCTTCTCCATCTTGCTGAATTTGACATAAAGCCATAACGGCAGTGCATTTGGAAGAATTCGACAATCTTATATTCAGGTATAAAGTCGATTTTCTTGTATATACACATTTAGCAGTCGGTATTGAGTTGCTTCAAATCATTAACATCAAATATTTAAGTTAATTAGCCTTCTTCATCTTATCGAAGTTGACATAAAGCTATAACGGGAGTGCATTTGGAAGATTTCTACAATTTTATATTCAGATATTAAGTCGGTTTTCCCGTATATACACATTTAGCAGACGGTATTGAGTTGCTTCAAATCATTAACATCAAATATTTAAGTTAATTAACCTTCTCCATCTTGCTGAATTTGACATAAAGCCATAACGGCAGTGCATTTGGAAGAATTCGACAATCTTATGTTCAGGTATAAAGTCGATTTTCTTGTATATACACATTTAGCAGTCGGTATTGAGTTGCTTCAAATCATTAACATCAAATATTTAAGTTAATTAACCTTCTTCATCTTATCGAAGTTGACATAAAGCCATAACGGCAGTGCATTTGGAAGAATTCGACAATCTTATGTTCAGGTATAAAGTCGATTTTCTTGTATATACACATTTAGCAGTCGGTATTGAGTTGCTTCAAATCATTAACATCAAATATTTAAGTTAATTAACCTTCTTCATCTTATCGAATTTGACATAAAGCCATAACGGCAGTGCATTCGGAAGAATTCGACAATCTTATGTTCAGGTATAAAGTCGATTTTCTTGTATATACACATTTAGCAGTCGGTATTGAGTTGCTTCAAATCACTAACGTCTAATATTAAAGTTTATTAACCTTCTTCATCTTATCGAATTTGACATAAAGCCATAACGGCAGTGCATTTGGAAGAATTCGACAATCTTATGTTCAGGTATAAAGTCGATTTTCTTGTATATACACATTTAGCAGTCGGTATTGAGTTGCTTCAAATCATTAACATCAAATATTTAAGTTAATTAACCTTCTCCATCTTGCTGAATTTGACATAAAGCCATAACGGCAGTGCATTTGGAAGAATTCGACAATCTTATATTCAGGTATAAAGTCGATTTTCTTGTATATACACATTTAGCAGTCGGTATTGAGTTGCTTCAAATCATTAACATCAAATATTTAAGTTAATTAGCCTTCTTCATCTTGCTGAATTTGACATAAAGCCATAACGGCAGTGCATTTGGAAGAATTCGACAATCTTATGTTCAGGTATAAAGTCGATTTTCTTGTATATACACATTTAGCAGTCGGTATTGAGTTGCTTCAAATCATTAACATCAAATATTTAAGTTAATTAACCTTCTTCATCTTGCTGAAGTTGACATAAAGCCATAACGGCAGTGCATTTGGAAGAATTCGACAATCTTATGTTCAGGTATAAAGTCGATTTTCTTGTATATACACATTTAGCAGTCGGTATTGAGTTGCTTCAAATCATTAACATCAAATATTTAAGTTAATTAACCTTCTTCATCTTATGAATTTGACATAAAGCCATAACGGCAGTGCATTTGGAAGAATTCGACAATCTTATATTCAGGTATAAAGTCGATTTTCTTGTATATACACATTTAGCAGTCGGTATTGAGTTGCTTCAAATCATTAACATCAAATATTTAAGTTAATTAACCTTCTCCATCTTGCTGAATTTGACATAAAGCCATAACGGCAGTGCATTTGGAAGAATTCGACAATCTTATGTTCAGGTATAAAGTCGATTTTCTTGTATATACACATTTAGCAGTCGGTATTGAGTTGCTTCAAATCATTAACATCAAATATTTAAGTTAATTAACCTTCTTCATCTTATCGAAGTTGACATAAAGCCATAACGGCAGTGCATTTGGAAGAATTCGACAATCTTATGTTCAGGTATAAAGTCGATTTTCTTGTATATACACATTTAGCAGTCGGTATTGAGTTGCTTCAAATCATTAACATCAAATATTTAAGTTAATTAACCTTCTTCATCTTACTGAATTTGACATAAAGCCATAACGGCAGTGCATTTGGAAGAATTCGACAATCTTATGATTCAGGTATAAAGTCGATTTTTATTGTATATACACATTTAGCAGTCGGTATTGAGTTGCTTCAAATCATTAACATCAAATATTTAAGTTAATTAACCTTCTTCATCTTGCTGAATTTGACATAAAGCCATAACGGCAGTGCATTTGAAGAATTCGACAATCTTATATTTCAGGTATAAAGTCGATTTTCTTGTATATACACATTTAGCAGTCGGTATTGAGTTGCTTCAAATCATTAACATCAAATATTTAAGTTAATTAACCTTCTTCATCTTGAATAAAGCCATAACGGCAGTGCATTTGGAAGAATTCGACAATCTTATGTTCAGGTATAAAGTCGATTTTCTTGTATATACACATTTAGCAGTCGGTATTGAGTTGCTTCAAATCATTAACATCAAATATTTAAGTTAATTAACCTTCTCCATCTTGCTGAATTTGACATAAAGCCATAACGGCAGTGCATTTGGAAGAATTCGACAATCTTATGTTCAGGTATAAAGTCAATTTTCTTGTATATACAATTTTAGCAGTCGGAATTGAGTTGCTTCAAATCATTAACATCAAATATTTAAGTTAATTAACCTTCTCCATCTTGCTGAATTTGACATAAAGCCATAACGGCAGTGCATTTGGAAGAATTCGACAATCTTATGTTCAGGTATAAAGTCGATTTTCTTGCATATACACTTTTAGCAGTCGGTATTGAGTTGCTTCAAATCATTAACATCAAATATTTAAGTTAATTAACCTTCTCCATCTTGCTGAATTTGACATAAAGCCATAACGGCAGTGCATTTGGAAGAATTCGACAATCTTATGATTCAGGTATAAAGTCGATTTTCTTGTATATACACATTTAGCAGTCGGTATTGAGTTGCTTCAAATCATTAACATCAAATATTTAAGTTAATTAACCTTCTTCATCTTGCGAAGTTGACATAAAGCCATAACGGCAGTGCATTTGGAAGAATTCGACAATCTTATGATTCAGGTATAAAGTCGATTTTCTTGTATATACACATTTAGCAGTCGGTATTGAGTTGCTTCAAATCATTAACATCAAATATTTAAGTTAATTAGCCTTCTTCATCTTATGAAGTTGACATAAAGCCATAACGGCAGTGCATTTGGAAGAATTCGACAATCTTATATTCAGGTATAAAGTCGATTTTCTTGTATATACACATTTAGCAGTCGGTATTGAGTTGCTTTCAATCATTAACATCAAATATTAAAGTTTATTAGCCTTCTTCATCTTAAGGAATTTGACATAAAGCCATAACGGCAGTGCATTTGGAAGAATTCGACAATCTTATATTCAGGTATAAAGTCGATTTTCTTGTATATACACATTTAGCAGTCGATATTGAGTTGCTTCAAATCATTAACATCAAATATTTAAGTTAATTAGCCTTCTTCATCTTATCGAAGTTGACATAAAGCCATAACGGCAGTGCATTTGGAAGAATTCGACAATCTTATGTTCAGGTATAAAGTCGATTCTCTTGTATTTGCACATTATGCAGTCGGTATTGAGTTGCTTCAAATCATTAACATCAAATATTTAAGTTAATTAACCTTCTCCATCTTGCTGAATTTGACATAAAGCCATAACGGCAGTGCATTTGGAAGAATTCGACAATCTTGTGTTCAGGTATAAAGTCGATTTTCTTGTATATACACATTTAGCAGTCGGTATCGAGTTGCTTCAAATCATTAACATCAAATATTTAAGTTAATTAACCTTCTCCATCTTGCTGAATTTGACATAAAGCCATAACGGCAGTGCATTTGGAAGAATTCGACAATCTTATGATCAGGTATAAAGTCGATTTTCNTGTAAANACACGTTTAGCAGTCGATATTGAGTTGCTTCAAATCATTAACATCAAATATTTAAGTTAATTAGCCTTCTTCATCTTATCGAAGTTGACATAAAGCCATAACGGCAGTGCATTTGGAAGAATTCGACAATCTTATATTCAGGTATAAAGTCGATTTTCTTGTATATACACATTTAGCAGTCGGTATTGAGTTGCTTCAAATCATTAACATCAAATATTTAAGTTAATTAGCCTTCTTCATCTTATCGAAGTTGACATAAAGCCATAACGGCAGTGCATTTGGAAGAATTCGACAATCTTATGTTCAGGTATAAAGTCGATTTTCTTGTATATACACATTTAGCAGACGGTATTGAGTTGCTTCAAATCATTAACATCAAATATTTAAGTTAATTAGCTTTTCATCTTATCGAAGTTGACATAAAGCCATAACGGCAGTGCATTTGGAAGAATTCGACAATCTTATATTCAGGTATAAAGTCGATTTTCTTGTATATACACATTTAGCAGTCGGTATTGAGTTGCTTCAAATCATTAACATCAAATATTTAAGTTAATTAGCCTTCTTCATCTTATCGAAGTTGACATAAAGCCATAACGGCAGTGCATTTGGAAGAATTCGACAATCTTATGTTCAGGTATAAAGTCGATTTTCTTGTATATACACATTTAACAGTCGGTATTGAGTTGCTTCAAATCATTAACATCAAATATTTAAGTTAATTAACCTTCTTCATCTTATCGAAGTTGACATAAAGCCATAACGGCAGTGCATTTGGAAGAATTCGACAATCTTATGTTCAGGTATAAAGTCGATTTTCTTGTATATACACTTTTAGCAGTCGGTATTGAGTTGTTTTAAATCATTAACATCAAATATTTGAAGTTAATTAACCTTCTTCATCTTACTGAATTTGACATAAAGCCATAACGGCAGTGCATTTGGAAGTATGCGACAATCTTATATTTAGGTATAAAGTCGATTTTCTTGTATATACACATTTAGCAGTCGATATTGAGTTGTTTCAAATCATTAACATCAAATATTTAAGTTAATTAACCTTTTTCATCTTACTGAATTTGACATAAAGCCATAACGGCAGTTCATTTGGAAGAATTCGACAATCTTATGATCAGGTATAAAGTCGATTTTCTTGTATTTACACATTTAGCAGTCGGTATTGAGTTGTTTCAAATCATTAATTTAACATATTTAAGTTAATTGACCTTCTTCATCTTGCTGAATTTGACATAAAGCCATAACGGCAGTGCATTTGGAAGAATTCGACAATCTTATATTCAGGTATAAAGTCGATTTTCTTGTATATACACATTTAGCAGTCGATATTGAGTTGCTTCAAATCATTAACATCAAATATTTAAGTTAATTAACCTTCTCCATCTTACTGAAGTTGACATAAAGCCATAACGGCAGTGCATTTGGAAGAATTCGACAATCGTTTATTCAGGTATAAAGTCGGTTTTCTTATATATGCACATTTAGCAGTCGACATTGAGTTGCTTCAAATCATTAACATCAAATATTTAAGTTAATTAACCTTCTCCATCTTGCTGAATTTGACATAAAGCCATAACGGCAGTGCATTTGGAAGAATTCGACAATCTTATGTTCAGGTATAAAGTCGATTTTCTTGTATATACACATTTAGCAGTCGGTATTGAGTTGCTTCAAATCATTAACATCAAATATTTAAGTTAATTAACTTTCTTCATCTTACTGAGTTTGACATAAAGCCATAACGGCAGTGCATTTGGAAGAATTCGACAATCTTATGTTCAGGATTAAAGTCGATTTTCTTGTATTTACACATTTTAGCAGTCGGTATTGAGTTGTTTCAAATCATTAACATCAAACATTTAAGTTAATTAACCTTCTCCATCTTGCTGAATTTGACATAAAGCCATAACGGCAGTGCATTTGGAAGAATTCGACAATCTTATGTTCAGGTATAAAGTCGATTTTTCTTGTATATACACATTTAGCAGTCGGTATTGAGTTGCTTCAAATCATTAACATCAAATATTTAAGTTAATTAACCTTCTCCATCTTGCTGAATTTGACATAAAGCCATAACGGCAATACATTTGGAAGAATTCGACAATCTTATATTCAGGTATAAAGTCGATTTTCTTGTATATACAAATTTAGCAGTCGGTATTGAGTTGTTTTAAATCATTAACATCAAATATTTAAGTTAATTAGCCTTCTTCATCTTATCGAAGTTGACATAAAGCCATAACGGCAGTGCATTTGAAAGAATTCGACAATCTTATATTCAGGTATAAAGTCGA
Organism: Bactrocera neohumeralis; assembly: GCF_024586455.1. Lineage (NCBI taxonomy): Eukaryota > Metazoa > Arthropoda > Insecta > Diptera > Tephritidae > Bactrocera > Bactrocera neohumeralis. The sequence continues at coordinate 522 of NW_026089989.1, read as the reverse complement.
TTTTCTTGTATATACACATTTAGCAGTCGGTATTGAGTCCCTTCAAATCACTAGTATCAAATATTTAAGTTAATTAGCCTTCTTTATCTTACTGAATTTGACATAAAGCCATAACGGCAGTGCATTTGGAAGAATTCGACAATCTTATGATCAGGTATAAAGTCGATTTTCTTGTATATACACATTTAGCAGTCGGTATTGAGTTGTTTCAAATCATTAACATCAAATATTTAAGTTAATTAACATTCTCAGTCTTGCTGAATTTGACATAAAGCCATAACGGCAGTGCATTTGCAAGAATTCGACAATCTTGTGATCAGGTATAAAGTCGATTTTCTTGTATTTACACATTTAGCAGTCGGTATTGAGTTGTTTTAAATCATTAACATCAAATATTTAAGTTAATTAACATTCTCCATCTTGCTGAATTTGACATAAAGCCATAACGGCAGTGCATTTGGAAGAATTCGACAATCTTATGTTCAGGTATAAAGTCGATTTTCTTGTATATACACTTTTAGC
>NW_026089988.1:0-24911 GCF_024586455.1 Bactrocera neohumeralis | reverse complement strand
GTTGGCACATACAAACAGTTGTATATCAATAATTTCATCTTCCCAAGCTTTACAGCAATGGTGCTACACCAGTGAACTATGACATCACTGTCTAAACCTGAAATAAAATATTCAAAAGCAGTAAACTCATTATAGCTACTGAAACTACCGTTGATCTTGATTTTCTTTAACAATGGACACTTAGACCAAATATGACCAACATTGTTACAATTGTAGCAGGTAATATCTTTCTTCTCATTTCTGTGAGAAATCAAAGCTGAGTTCGAAGATTTATTACCAACACCAGATGTAGCTTCAAAAGACTTGATCATATGATGAACAGTACTCAAGTTCATAGTTTGAAAACGACCGAAGGAAAAAAGAATTAATAACCTTATCCTTCACAAAACTGGAACATTTTATACTCAAATATCTTAACAAATTATCCAATGGTGGCTGATCGGCAATATAATTCTTTTCTAAGTCAACAGTAGCGAACATAAAAAACTGATCCAACTGAGTTAATTAATCTTAGGATATTAAAATGGTTAAAATTTCTAACAATGAAGTCATACAATGACTTAGAAATAAAACCTATAGCAGGGACATCAATCAAAACAGTAGATAAACAACTCTTCAAAATTTGAGCATGGATAAAACGACGCAAAATATCTTTTAATATTTAAACCGCAACCACCACATCTGAAATAAAATTCTCTGATGGAATATTAAAATAATTTTTTAAAGCAACTTTATCACTACTCATACAACTATCGAAAAATTCGTCAACAATGATGCAATATAATGGTAAAATATTGTTCCATGAATTAAAGGTCGCTTCACAAACCAAAATTTCAGAATCGCCAACTGTAATAGACCCTATTGATTCTCTCATAATCTGCTGAAAGTTGTTTTGTTTATTTTGTATCTGATTACTGATAATATCCATAATTTCTATATTCGTTGATCCTTACCTACATAAAAACCTTGGAAGGGAATATGAGCAGTATTAGCTCCTTTTAAATTTCTAGATTAGGTGAGTCGTTTTCATTTTCACAGGAGAAGTTACTCACCACAATTTTCATTCCATAATTTAGAACACCATAGAAACTTCTGGAACAAATTAGAAACTACAACAATTTATTGTTTCTAGATATCTGCTATAAGGCCTACCACCTGTTTTCTGATCCAGCACCTCAAAAGATATAGTTTAATTGAATATAAGTTAAAACATGCAACTGAATATAAGCACAAGTTTCAGATCTCTGTCATTTGTGAGACTGAAAGTTCATGTTCTTTGCAGTGATAATATTATTTATTAAAGCTTATTATAGAAGTTTTCTAAGAAAAAAAAGGTTTAGTTGTTCAATATGATCCTGTTGTGAAACAACGCATTTTTGTTGTTTTTTCGTAGACATATTTAATTTAGACATTTAGTACCGTGCCTGGTTATGAAGCTAAAGACCGTCAGATGCTTCTAATACAATTTTCACCGCTATATTATTTCCGCTGGTTCTGTTCGGTTTGTTCGATTGGATTCACTTCGTTTCTTTTTATCCAGGAACTCTTTCAAAATTAGTGCATTAAGCACAGTATCATCATTTTCTCCGAACAAAGTATCTACCATTGCCACAAGTCTGATCACCAAACAACGAAGTTAGAACATTATACCGAGAAATATAAAGTGGGACTTGAGCTATGGGAAAAGACTAGGTTTCATCATATTTCAACTAAAGTCATTTTCTTTGAATCAATTGACTACTCAAAACTGAACATACTTCATATGTGTTGCAATTAAGACTCATGTTCCTATAAAGTCACTCTATTATCACTTCCAAAAAATGCAGCAAGAACCAACGGAAATAATATAGCGGTGAAAATTGTATTAGAAGCATCTGACGGTCTTTAGCTTCATAACCAGGCACGGTACTAAATGTCTAAAATTAAATATGTCTACGAAAAAACAACAAAAATGCGTTGTTTCACAACAGGATCATATTGAACAACTAAACCCTTTTTTTCTTAGAAAACTTCTATAATAGGCTTTAATAAATAATATTATCACCACAAAGAACATGAACTTTCAGTCTCACAAATGACAAAGATCAAGATCTGAAATCCCTCAAGATCTTAACTGAACTCTGGTTAAATAATAGCCAATTATATTCTACGAGAAAGCATCCCGCAAGCTATTGTTACAAGCTGCAAAATTAATAAATTATCGAGTGTTTATTTAAGAAAGTACACCTTACAGGGCTCTTCTATTTACTTTGATATTAATTATTTCGATTATTTAAGACCGCCAGCTAATATTACAATTCATGAATCCTGCTGTGAAGAATTCTTCAGTTAACACCTACTTTTAACTTAATTTCTATAATAATATTTTTTTTTATTTTTTTGGTTGAAGCACATATTCAATACCTACTGGACCATGTCAATGTATCTGTGTATTAAATGATATAAAGAAATTAAAACATAAGAAGAAGTTGTCACGTCGGAAAAGTTTTTATTCCAATTCCAGAGATCTGAAACTTGTGCTTATATTCAGTTGCATGTTTTAACTTATATTCAATTAAACGATATCTTTTGAGGTGCTGGATCAGAAAAAAGGTGGTGGGCCTTATAACAGATATTTGGAGAGTCTAAAATGCGTAAATTTCTAATCATGCGCTATAGTTTGAAAATAAATCCGATACTTGAATCTAGATAAACCGAGGTTCTAGTAGTTTCGTATGCTTCCTTAGAAGGCTAATAGGCATTGTACTATACTGTAGCGCTTAAATTAGGTATATTCATTCAATTCATTAAGAGGGTTATATGCGGGGGCATATCACTTAACTTTAAACTATCAAGGTTAAGTTTGAAGGAACAGAGGATAAAAAACAATCTAAGAAACGGTACCCAGAGAAATCTTCTATAAAACTTTATAGCGAGCCAAAAATATGCAAAGAAAAACATCTTTTGGCCTAAGAATTCTGCGTCAATGCTAATCTTCAGATTTTGTTTTCCTCCATTCTGGTTGTAATTAATGAAACTTTAAAATATTTGTAAAGTTCAAATACCAAGTCCTGACTTCTGGATATTCATATTAAACACTTGAAGTAATTAATGAAATCGATATTTAAAAGAATGGATTTTCTTTATTTCTCCTCCATATCTTTGTAGTTTTAAAACCATCAATTTAATTTTCTGAGGGCGCTATGATCAAGTCATTCTTCCGCTTGCTTTTAGCATGCCTTTTTGCTCAGATTTCACTAGCTAAGGATCTAGGAAACATTTTCACCGCTATCAATTCCATGGAACAAACGACCAACGTCGATGATAAAGCTGCTCATGGTCCTTTTGCTTTTTTCAAAACCAATTTGACCTTTTCTATTGATGTCATTAAGACTGGTGCAGCTGCTGGTGACACCTTCCCCCTGAACATGCCAAGAGTCTTCGAAATACGTATCCTCGATGAAGGAGTGAGACAATATTTTGATATCAAATTCCAAAACACTATTTTCGCTTCTTGTAATATTAAATCTGCTGCTGGTAAAGCAGATGCTACTACTGTTCTTTGTACAATCACTGCAGATATTTCCGCTTACAAAACTATTTCAGGTGATATTAAAGTCGTCCTTGTCTTGGATGGTGGTGCAAGAAGAGACGCCTTAGCGATAGCTAAAACTTGGAGTCTCGGTGAAAATACTGTCACCTTCAATAATGCAGTCAGCGGTGAGGTGAAATTAATTACTCAAGATATTACCCCTCCCTAACAATATCAAGATACACTATGAATGGTCAACGATTCATAACATTCATTGCACCTTTACAAATGTGTAATGGACCAATTAAAAGCGGTTCATTTACATTCGAGATAGAACAAGCAGCTAATCTTAGAGCATCCCTTAGCGAAACGGAAGCATTCATTGCCTCTGAAACAAATGAATTCGGCATCCCAATAGCAGCTCTTGATCTAGAAGATAAGAGTGAATCCGTAACAAGTGATAAAGTGATATACCACTACCTTTTACACAAGTAACAGTAACACTAAAGTATTATTGATGTAACCAGTTCCATGCTATGTACTAAAGTACCAGACTTGATGTAACCATGTTCAAGTACCGGTAACAGTAGTGGTCACAAAGTTATTATTGATGTATACTAATGGATTGATTCAGGGTCTACGGTGACTACAACTACAACACTTGGACAGAATCATATTCAAGTACTACCACTACCTTTTACACAACTAACAGTACCCCAGTCACTAAAGTTATTATTGATGTGCCAACCCCAGGAAGCAGTGGTCCAGGTGGACTACAACTACCAGCACTTGGACAGAACCATATTCAAGTACTACAACTACCGTTTTCACAAGTAACAGTACCCCAGATCACTAAAGTTATTGTTGATGTTCCAACTCCAGGAAGCTAAAGTTATTATTGGTCCAGGTGATATCACTACTACTACCAGCACTTGGAACGAACCATATTCAAGTACTACAACTACCGTTTTCACAAGTAACAGTACCCCGAGTCACTAAAGTTATTATTGATGTTCCAACTCCAGGAAGCAGTGGTCCAGGTGATATCACTACAACTACCAGCACTTGGAACGAACCATATTCAAGTACTACAACTACCGTTTTCACAAGTAACAGTACCCCGATCACTAAAGTTATTGTTGATGTTCCAACTCCAGGAAGCGGTGGTCCAGGTGATATCACTACAACTACCAGCACTTGGAACGAACCATATTCAAGTACTACAACTACCGTTTTCACAAGTAACAGTACCCCGATCACTAAAGTTATTGTTGATGTTCCAACTCCAGGAAGCGGTGGTCCAGGTGATGCACTACAACTACCAGCACTTGGAACGAACCATATTCAAGTACTACAACTACCGTTTTCACAAGTAACAGTACCCCGATCACTAAAGTTATTGTTGATGTTCCAACTCCAGGAAGCAGTGGTCCAGGTGGCGTCACTACAACTACCAGCACTTGGAACGAACCATATTCAAGTACTACAACTACCGTTTTACACAAGTAACAGTACCCCGATCACTAAAGTTATTGTTGATGTTCCAACTCCAGGAAGCAGTGGTCCAGGTGATATACAACTACCAGCACTTGGAACGAACCATATTCAAGTACTACAACTACCGTTTTCACAAGTAACAGTACCCCGTCACTAAAGTTATTGTTGATGTTCCAACTCCAGGAAGCGGTGGTCCAGGTGGTGTCACTACAACTACCAGCACTTGGAACAACCATATTCAAGTACTACCACTACCTTTTACACAAGTAACAGTACCCCAGTCACTAAAGTTATTATTGATGTTCCAACTCCAGGAAGCAGTGGTCCAGGTGATGTTACAACTACCAGCACTTGGACTGAATCATATTCAAGTACTACCACTACTTTTACACAAGTTGGTACACCATCACTAAAGTTATTATTGATAACCCCAGGAAGCAGTTCCAAGTAGCTTCTACAACTACTACCACTTGGACAGAATGTTTCACTACACTACTTTTACACAAGTAACAGTACAGTCACTAAAGTTATTGTTGTTTCAACTCCAGGAAGCAGTGGTCCAGGTTCCAGGTCTGTTACAACTACTACCACTTGGGATTATTCAAGTACTTCCACTACTGTTTACACAAGTAACAGTACACCAGTCACTGAACAAATTATTGTTGTTCCAACTCCAGGAAGCAGTGGTCCAAATGTAGGTCTGACTAACAACGACTACCACTTGGATCAATCATATTCAGTACTTCCACTACTGTTTACACAAGTAACAGTACGCCAGTCACAAACAAATTATTGTTGTTCCAACACCAGGAAGCAGTGGTCCAGATGATGTTCAGGTCTGTTAACAACGACTACCACTTGGGATCAATCATATTCAAGTACTTCCACTACTGTTTACACAAGTAACGGTACACCAGTCACTGAACAAATTATTATTGTTCCAACTCCAGGCAGCAGTGATCCAAATGTTCCAGGTCTGTTAACAACTTATTGTTGATGTGCCACCACTTGGACTGCAATCATATTCAAGTACTTCCACATCTGTTTACACAAGTAACGGTACACCAGTCACAGAACAAATTATTGTTGTTTCTACTCCAGGCAGTCGGTGGTCACTAAAGTTATTATCCAAATGTTCCAGATCTGTTAACAAGTACTACAACTCCTTGGATAAATCATCATTCACTATTCTTACTACTGTTTACACAAGTAACAGTACACCAGTTACTGAACAAATCATTATCGTTCCAACTCCAGGCAGTACGCGACAAGATGTTCCAGGTTCACCAATCTCCTCAGGTGCTCCAGGCTCTTCAGGTAACTCAAGTTCTACTTCTCCAGGTTCCCCAGGTAACTCAGATTCCTCTGGTTCTTCAGGTACTCCACTCACCACTACTACTACTGGACTTACCCATCTTCAACTCTTTCTACTACAACTCATATTAATGAGAGCACCTCCGTCATTGAAGTTATCATTGTTGTTCCAACTCCAAACAACAGTGGTCCAGGCACTTCAGTTGTCCCAGATGCCCCAGTTCTCTTAACTAGCGCTACAAACTCTCAATCTGTTAATTCAAATCAACCAACTGCAAGTGTTCAATCCTTTGAAGGTAGTGCCACAAAGCTTTCGATCTCAAATCTAGGCTATCGATTCTATGTCATAGAACTTAAACTTTATCTAGAATACAGCACTGCACTACAATTTCTTACGATCTTTTACTTCCATCTTAAAATGCATCCAAGTTTTACTTTACACAACTTAGATGTGCCAAATTTCCTCTCGAAATTCTTAAATAATTTTAAATAAAAGTACACCAGAATCAATAATCAAAACTTGAAGTAAAAACGATTCTAGCTTGAAATCCCATTAACACGAACCAATACTATTTAATTTCACTTCAAAAAAATATCTTCTGTACTGAAATAGAACATTTTGTTTCAGAATTAAGAAAATCTTTGAAATACCTGAATTGAACAAGAGTGCTAGTAGTCAAATTTCGAATCAAAAATCTTATACAATTTTCATATACTAATTGTTGATCATTAATATCACTTTAGATAAAATTTAATAATTTGTCTAGGTTTTAAAGAGTATTTGAAATCCTTATCAACATTATCTTTCTGCTCAAACTTCCCTCCAGTGCTTATTTATCAACATTATATATTTAGTACTTTTCGTTTCTTTTTCGGAAGACCAGATCTAGAGCAATTGCTATCACAAAAAGCCATAAAATAAACATTATCTCTAGGTATCAATAAGATGCCTCAATTGACTAGATCCACGATGAGTACCATCAACTATATAGGGTATATAGTTCCTATGACTGAAGCTTTCAAGGTTATTAATGACAGCTTAAATACAACAGCAAAGATACATTGCGAATATAGCAATTTCTCAATTAAAGAAACTATCATGAACATTCATGAAAATTTCTTTATGGATTTCTTTGGGAATTCATATCTTCAGAATCTGAATGGTATAACATTTTCAAGGCAAATAAGCCAAAAATATTGAAACATGAGAGATAAAAGATTGAATAACAGAGAATTTTTGCGATATTAAGTCTTAGTAAATAATTTGCAGTATTTGGAATTATAGGTTATCGGTGCTCTGTAAGTTCTCTAAATTTGGTGAGTGATGATTGATCAATGGGTCTTTTATTTAACCAGTGAAACAATTAACTTCTTTTATTTCAACTGTTTTGTAATTGTCCCTTGGAATTCTAAGGCAAAAAGGAATAATAGTTATTTATCAAATAAATGTGAAATAAGATTTGTTTTGTCAAACTTAGTAACCCTTCCCAGATTTCAATAACATTAGTACGTTACCATTAATAAAAGCTAAAAGGACAAGGGGTACAGAGTAATATTCCATAAATTATTGGTTGTAATATAGAACTTTTTGAGCACCCATGGTTGTGAAGTAAGTAACAGCATAGGTTCACCACTAGCATCATTAAAAGAAAAAGAACCTCTGTCACTTCATACAGAATACTGAGAGTAATTTTAAAACATGGAAAGACAATGGTGCAACAATAATGTCGGATGTGGCTGTAGTTATAGAGGTAGTAAGCAGAAGTTGATTCACCAATTTTAGCAGTAACCCACTGCTTTGGTATTAATACAGGTCACAGTCTTTCTGTCATTAAGCAGCAACATTTGTTTCTCATAAAGCATTGTTAATGAAGACTGACTACTAACCTGGACATCAGTTAGCTTCCAAGTTAGCTTAAACTAAAATACAAAAACTACTTTAGTAAACAATTGAAATAAGTAAACCAAGTCTAATTAATAATCTGGAAGCACTACAAGCAAAATAAACATTAACATTGTAAATTCCAAAATTTCTCTTTTAGAATCGATTAACATTCATATTTTTTTTGGTATGTTGGTAAATAGAACATCATCAGCACTGATCAATCTCTTTGGAACGTAGCAGTGGAATCTTAATATAGCATCAAGGAACTGGTATTGTAATAATATATCATTGTCACCAAAAGTAACCTTACACAGATATCACCATGCTTCAAAGTATTAGATATCAAGTTTTGTATCACTATCATAAATGAATTGTAACATCATTTGCGTCTCTGATCTTTAAATGCTTCAATAGACAAAGTGTCATTCAGCCAATTTAAGCATTCTTGACAAAGCAGCAACCAAAAATTTCAAGGATTCTTACTTAATTAGGTTGTTCTTAAAAATGTGAAAGTTTCGAATACAAATAGCCTTAATTAATGAAACCAATGGAATTTGTGGGGAATAAAAAATGACCAATTCTCACACACTATAATTTCTAGTTTGAAGAACCAAAACAAACATTAAGCTCTAATACAGTTATTCATAAAAATTTGGAGAAATTTTTAATTAAATATTATGGAAGAGACATTTTTGATAGTTTTAGTCACACAATGTCACTGTTTGACCTCTTTGAAGTTTCTTCAGCAGTATTCATCAGGTTAAGTGCTGTAGAAAGTTGCTTCTTTTTCTGTTTTCCTCTTTAAGAAAAGTAGGATAATTTTCCAGAAAAGGCAATTGACAGGTGACAAATGTAAATAAAGAGTACATGAAGACACATTTTTGTGATAAATCAAGTGCATCATTTCCAGATTTTTCTTTAAAAACATTCAGCTTGCCTTTCAAATCATCATGGGTGTTTTTTTTTTTTTTTTTTTTTTTTTTTACTTTTTCATAAACTTATTTGACAACATATAATCTTTAAATTACCATGAATATATTTAATTTTATTGTTCCTTACTATTCAATGACAATTCTTTCAGAAACCTTAAGAAAATTTGATCTCATTACCAAGATCATCGAGATCAAAATCTTGACAGAAACACTATTAGATAGAAGTAAGATGTGCTTTGTGAGCAAGAGTCTTCATGAAGCTGATCCAATCTTCTTCCATTACTTCACTGCCATCGTATATGTTGCTAATAATCGTTCAAACACAATATTTTATTTAGCTAATAAACTCATTGGAAACATTGCTTAACATATCAAATCATTAGGATACCAAAAAAGGTTACATTATTTACAAATATCTCCACCAACATGACCAACGTATTTGTGTGTTTCTACATCATCATTATTGCTCACTTTCTTTTGTCTGTTTCTTAAGAACTCTCTTCTTGTCTTCTTCAACATTTTGCTTCAAATGCTGACTACCGCATCAAAGTCGTGAGTGCCTCATTTCTGGGAAATACTTAGAATTGGCTGAAAGAGATTCTATTAGCAAAATCATTAAATATCAAGTGATCATCATTGATATCATTCTACTATTTTCATCATCTTAGATTTTTTTGAATATCTACTTTATATAACAGAAACAAGTACTATGTCACGGCTATATTCAACTTTTGAACATATTTCATTATTTAAATATCAATTTGCTTTTAGGTGCCAACCAATCATTTTCAGGATCATATTGGACAGATTTGCTGTTGTCAAACATACCTTCACCTGGTCTCTCATATTTTTGACCAGTGGCTCTGGTTTTGATTCCAATGATTATTAATATTCTCAACGTCTGTGAACTCTTCATTATACAATATATGGTTGCTTTCAACTTCTTGCCTTCATTTTTAACAGCAGCTGCAACCATTTCAGCCTCATCTTCATCATCATAGGTTCATCTTCATTCATATTTTTATCACTCTTATTCACTGTGCTCTGGGTCCAAGTTCGGTTTCTCCACCATGTCCATGTCTCATAAAAAATTGCAACTACGCAAGGAATCCCACCAGTATTCCTGAAGATAATTGCAACTGTTACATAGGGATTTCCAAAGTTTGTGGTACTTCTGTTATTTTTTCATTTCACTGTCATCTGTATACCAGTTATTTTGAGTCAAGTCAGTTGTCAGTATTATCGTTGTTTATTTTTGCGATAACCTGTAGTTTATACCGGAATTCTTAACCTGTGCTCGTCAAAAAAAATCCAACGAACTCTTGATCATCAAGATGATAAAGCATTTTAGAGAACTTTCCCACAATGTTGCTTCTCAATTTAGATGGCACTAAGGAAAAAAGAATTTCCAGGAGTTTTGACATTTGAAGAATCTTTTATTTATATTTGTTCTCTTTTGTGTTGCTAATAGGTAGTGTCAACTGAATTTCTTCTTACAGTTGTAATTATTTTGGTCCTTCAACCTCTGTGATTGTCTCTTTGTACCTTTTTTTCTTATACCCTGTTGAAACCCATCTCACTTTCCTATTTTTAGTTGGGACTGTGATCTCAAACAAACACTTGATCGAGTCTGTCTTTCTAGAAAACATATCCTGCTTAGCAGCTGAAATTAGTGTATTCTAGGGTGTATCTCTCAATTTGGAAGCAAATGACACATTTATGGACCAGCTGACTCACACCAGATCTCTGACCTTTTGGAGAAGTCTGATACTGCATCACAGGAACATCATTTGGAAAAGGATTGAGATAAAAAAATGTTTCAGAACCCTGGAATTCTAATATATATTGCCCTTGTTTGTTTACCATCAACAAATACGACCAGTGAGAAAATACAGGATCACCTTGATTATTCAGATGATTCAAACATCTGAGAAGGAATATGTGAAGTTCTAAAAATTACTTTATCTCCAAATGGGCGACTACTTGACGCTGATATGGCTCTAGAATTTGTCGCCTAAGCTAGTGAAAAGGCTAAATGCAACCCTGAAGCTGATATGTATTTGTTATCATTAATCTGTATTTTTATATGCCTGTTAGTTCATGGATAGATGTACTAATTCATATTCCAGTATCATGGACTTAACAAAAAATCTGAACATGCATGCTAAACAGTATCGATTGACGTGTACTGCTTTTCATCTAGGCTATTTATTTTTCTTTTAATTCACAACCATTATAATTTCACAACGTTTCCCATTGACTAAAAGCACAATTGCTTTCATTTTTAACTAGGGTACCATTTGAGTTTTATATTCTGCTCCAAATTATTCTGGGTTTATTACTCTTAGAGCATTTTTTAGATGTATTTTAATCTTCAATTTCTCCAGAAATAGTTATCTTAACTGTTAAATCGTATAGAAAGAATGAGCATTTTCCAAGAGCAACAATTTGGCTCTGTTTCAACGGTTGGTGTATTATAATTAGTTGTTCTGTCCGTCATGCCTCTCAAAAGTATACCTAGTCTTACGCTATAGAATTTTGAAAAGCTTTATCCTTGATCATTAGTTCTATGAATATTGTTATGTCTATCGCTTTTTTATTGAATATCTCAGATTAACCTCAGGAAGGCTTGTGTATTAACAGATCATGAGAATCTTTTGGTCATTGAAAGAATTAGGGATAACCAACTAGAATTTGGTACTGAAAATTTCAAGAATTATCAATTTATTGAAGTCCTTAGAGACCCTTTGAGATGGATATTGCTCTATACGCTATTTTTTCAAACACACTTAAGTGGTGCCTTGACTAGCCTTGGTTCTATCTTATTCAAAAATTTTAGTTATGATAGAGCCCAATCTTTGTTAAAGAATGCATCAACAGCTGCTATTGAGTTGGTTGTTGTCTTTCGAATGCTTATTTGAAAAGAAGGGTTAAGCTTAGATTAATAGTGGCGACTTTTGCTATCTGAGTTATGCTATTCTATTTATGTATATTATCCTTTATCCAGAAGGACAAAAGAACTAGATTGGCCAGTTATTACTTGTAATCTGTTTCTTCAACAGCTACTATTTGTGCTTTACCATGTTTTCAATCTAAAGTTGCTGGCCATACAAAAAGAGGCCACTCACTGCTATTTTCTTCTGCGCTTATTGTGTTAGTAATTTGACCGGTGCTCAAACGTTTATTAAATCTCAAGCTCTAGGTGTTGAAGCTTATCTAGCCTATTTTCTAACATATTACTCATAATATCCATAATATTTATATTCCTTAATACTTAAATATATAAAAACTTGGAAAAGAAAAAGAGAAGCATTAGCTCCTTTTATATTCTTTCTGGGATAGATGAGTTATTTTCATTTTTTCATAAGAAGCATCTCATCATAAATTTTTCTAGAGCAAACTGCAAGCCACAACATCCTCACTTGCTCTAAACCACATCTAGAGTAGACAACCAAAAAATATTAAGTTAAAAAATTGCCCATCTGTTAAACTTTTGGTAAAAAAAAATTTAAATTGATTCCTTGTATCAATACCTTCAACACTAAATAAAACTTTGTCAATTTCTTCTCTGATGAAATGATACTTAATACCAATATTTTTGGCTCTTGAGTAAAAAGTTGCATGTTTAAGTATCAGGATAGCACCATTTTTAGGTCCAAAAATGAAATTAGTGTAATAATGCCTTCCTTTCGTAAGTTTCATGCGACAGCAGTACCATTGATAAATGTCACAAAATCACTGATTAACTTTCTATGTTTCCTGTTTGTCTCCCAACAAAGTATAGGGAAAAATTATAACTCCAAATCATCATCAAAATTTTTCTTGTAAATCAAACCTAAATCTTTAGTACCAATTAAATGCTTTAAACCATAGTAACAGCTTTCCAAGCATGATAACTTGGTTCCTTCAATAAACGGAATAAAATAGAGACAGAACAGCACTAATAAGCTCTAACACTACTTGAGGCAAACTTCGGCTTCCCAATCAAAGAACGGTACTTGACAGAATTACAGGATTAACCTCCGGAATCTGCATAATGATCAAAATTAGGAACCATTGGTGTCTCAACAGCATTAGTATCATCAAATCCTAAGTCAGAAATCATCTTCTTAATTTAGTCTTTTAAGTCAACTTTGATAATCTCTTTACTTTATGTAATCTTCATCTCAAGGAATTTCTCTGCCATACCTAGATCCTTCATCTTAAAGCTCTTTGATAAAAAATCTTTAACAACCTTTAATTGAAACGATTCATTAGCACAAATGAGTAAATAACCAACATATAAACCAACCAGCTAAACAAAATACAAATTTGATGGTATCATATCTCATGGCTGGTGAAAAGGTCTGGTGGTAATCAAACGCAAGACGTGGAGAAAAAACCTGAGCGACAAGCCTGGTCTTATAATACCCATCAGCTTTCTTTACTAAGATCCACCTGGAACGAATTATTGTAATAAAATGAGTTTTTTAGTATATATGGAAAAATGGTGTGACTATTCAGGCTATATATGTTATGGTATTGCTACGAAATGTCTTAATTGGTAAACTGTAATATCATACTCAGCCTCAATTAGAAAAAGTATACAAGGAGTATTTTCCTTATGTACTTTTATAGAATTCTATATAGTTAAATAGGTAGATAACTGAAATATAAATAAGTTTGTTATTGAAAAGATATATCCTGATAATCATCTAGTAACCAAAGGAATAGAAGGTATACAACAGATTATGAGATAATCACAGTTCCTCACCTGGACTAGATCCAAGCTGACAGTGATAATGGATTACTTCAAGTGGTCCAGCCAAATGACTACCAAAACAAGACTGATTTCCTATGGAATGGCTACCTACTTTGCTACTGGGACTATTGATTCTGATAATATTACTGATACTGACACTTTGAGCACGTTGAAAGCCACTTAAGACAATGTGATTGACTTATTACTTATCTCCAGTGTCTCCGGTGCCATTATAGCTCGTTTGACTACTCGTGAAATCAATGGTTATGCTGCAGTTACTTTCTTGAGAGAAAAGTACGGTGCTGTGTCTATGTTAGACGCTACTAGTCTTATCAAAAGTGTTTACACTAGTGAATCTGATCCTGTTGATTCTGTGATTGATTCCTTTGATCGTGTCCAGGTCTTGAGTGGAAAACAATTAACTTCTGCCCAATTCCAAGCCTGTCATTTTCTTGCTGCTTTGTCATTACGCTCGGGTCTTAACACTGATTCTTTACAAAAGATTATTACTTTGTACCATCAACGTTTTGGTTCTGAGTTTGCCGACATCAACTTCGATAACATTAGTACTATTGCTTCTGAAACCTTCTCCGCAACTAACTCTTCTGCTCTTGTTGCTTACCAACCACATGGGAAATGCTTTAACTGTGGTCAAAATGGTCATTTTTATTCTAAATGCCCTAAGCCTTTGAAAGAAGAAGTCAAGAAGAAGGCTGATGAGATCAGGGCTGCTAAGTTACGTCAGACCAAAGAACCTGCTTGGTTTAGTTTCTTTGGTACTGAGACTGCTTCTAGAAATGCTGTGTTTTTAGACTCTGGGTGTTCCAATCATGTGTTTAACAGCAAAGATGATTTTGAAACCTTTACTGCTGTGTCTGGAGGTTCCATTATTGGTATCCATGGTGATGAACTTCCAATTGTTGGTAGTGGTTCTGTTATTTTGAATATTGATCACTATGGTACTTTGGCTTTGAAAGATATTCATTACGTTCCGGGTGCTGCGGCTAACCTTGTTTCTGTCAGTCGTGCTACTGAATCAGGTGTACAGCTATTATTCAAAGGTGATTCTGTTATTAATCATAAAAATGGTCAAGTCATTGCTGTCAAGAGTCATGAAAAATTCTATGATATGCGTACTATTGATTCCCCTTCACAAAGTTATGGATTTATGGCTGGGAACCCTTCCTCTTCTGTTGGTTTATGGCACAATCGTCTTGGTCATACTGGTATTAGTGCTCTGAACATGCTGAAACATCAAGGTATCATTCAAATGAAATTTGTTCCTACCGTCAATGATTGTCAAATTTGTTTAAGAGCAAAAGCTAATATTAAGAAGCCTAAGTCTTCCAATTTTGTTGCTAAACGTCCGTTGGCATTGATACACTGTGATGTTTCTGGCCCATTCAGATATGCCGGGTTGAACCAAGAAAGGTATTTTCTAACTACGGCTGATGCTTACTCCAACTATGTGAACATTAATATTATGAAATCAAAGGGTGAAGCTATTGATGCATTGATTCATTTCATTACCAAGCAAGAACGGTTGTTTGCATCCAAAGGTTTGAATTAGGTTGTCGGTGCTGTTAGAACTGATCACGGTGGTGAATTTATTAATCAGAAGTTGCATCAATGGTTCCAAGAGAAAGGTATTCATCATCAATTGAGTGTGCCTCATCAAAGCTTTAGCAATGGTAAGGCAGAAGGATTTCAAAAGACTATCCAAGTCAAAGCCCGTAATATGCTAATTGGTGCTAATATTCCAGACAAATTTTAGAGTGAAGCTGCTCTTTGTACTGTCTATTTGATCAACCGTACACCAACGAGAGTTCGTCGGCATACGCCATTTGAATTGTTTCATGGTGAAACTCCTGGTTACAAATATCTTCGTGTTTTTGGGTGTGTTGGCTATGCCACAGTGCCATCTGATGTTAGACAAGGTAAACTTTCTGATACTGCTAAACGTGTGCTTATGCTTGGTTATGACCGTGGTCATAAAGCGTATCGTGTTTATGATGCTGATTCTAGATCAATAGTTGTCCCAGCTAATGTCCAGTTCATTGAAGACGAATATTACTTTGGTACAAATGCTTCCACTGCTGCTAAAGGTGCTGACCCAATTGTTTCTGGTGGTTTTTCTGCTCCTATTTCCACTCGTAATGACATTGATGATTTGGCTGATACTGCTGATGGTAACTATGCCTCTGAGATTTCTAGTGACTCTGATGATGAGTTTGTTCCTGATCTCGATAGTGTTGAAGGTCATTCCACAAGTGAGCTTGAATTTACTGTTGTTAAGCGTGGATCTAAGCGATCTGCGTTTTCTGCTTCGATTGGTTCCTCATCTTCTGATTCTTCCATTGAAATGATCAATCCTTATGGTCCTTTGAGTATCGAAGATACTGATGCAGTTGATGAAGCCCAATCTACTTCTGTTGTTATAACTTGCAATTCTGAACCAGATCCAATCAAGTTGACAAATCCCCTTGGTAATTCATCTTCAGAGAGGGATATGAAGAAACATCAGTGCAGGAAGAAATTAAAAGGTGTATTGTCAAGTGCTGATAATGAAATGTCTGTTCCTATTATTGAAGAAGTTGATGATGTTTCTGTTGATGAATCTGAGTTATTTGGTGGAACAAAAGCTATTGAAGAACCTCCTGCTGCAAACAATACTCCTGAGAATTCTAGTTTCTTTGTCAAAACTGATAAGTTGTCTTTGAACCTAGCTGTTGCTGCATTTATGGCTGCTTCTGATGTGAAACAAGTGCCTATGACATATGCTGAAGTCATGAAATTGCCTGACAGTGATCTGTGGAAAGAGGCCTTCAACAAGGAATTCTCAGCTCTGGTAGAAAATGATACTTTTGAATATGTTGATTGTCCATCTGGTATTAAGCCTATCCCTGTTCGTTGGGTTTGTGTTGTTAAGGACTCAGGGTTATACAAAGCAAGATTGGTTGCAAAGGGGTTCAAACAGACGTATGGAATCAATTATGAAGAAACGTTTTCACCAGTTATTCGTTATGAAAGTGTTCATCTTTTGTTGGCTGTAAGTGCTGAACTTGGATTGAAGGTTGACCAGCTAGATGTTTCCAATGCATTCCTCAACGGAATTATTGATGAGGAAATTTATATCCAACAGCCAGAAGGTTTCGCGAAATATCCAAAGAAGGTGTTGAAGCTTAAGAAAAGTTTTTATGGACTCGAACAAAGTCCTTACTTATGGGACAAAACCATTAATTCTGTGTTGGAAGGTGCTGGTTTTACTAGAAATGATGCTGAACTTGGTCTCTATACCAAAGTTGATGGTGACAAGAGATGTTTGCTGGGATTGTATGTTGATGATATCGTAGTTGCTTCCAATGACTATTTGATCAAACAAACAAAGGAATTGCTATCTAAAGCGTTCAAGATTAAAGACTTAGGTCCTGTTTCCAAGTTCTTAGGTATTAATAATCATCAAAAGGCTGACTGCTCCATTGAATTATCATTGTCTGACTACATATTAAAGGTTTCTGATGATTTTGGTATGACAGAAGCAAAAGGTGAGTCCATACCGGCTTCGGTAGGACAGGTACTAAGTGGGAGTATGGTAGAAGAAACTGAAGCTGTGGATGAAACAAGTTATAGGTCCATTGTAGGTCATTTATTATTTGCTTCCAATGTTGCTAGATACGATGTTGCCTATATTGTTGGGGTTCTATCCAGATGTTTGAACAAGCCAAAGAAAATCCACATGAATGCTTCTAAGAAGGTTTTGAAGTATCTTAGTTCCACAAGAAGTTTTATCACCAATTTCCAAAGAAGTGGGAAAAGTCTTATTGGGTATTGCGATTCTGCTTATGCAAACGAGTTAGTGTTGTATGGTCACCTCAAGTCTAGATATTTCACTGTTATAATCCAAGACTTATATTCTTCTTTCTATTTTTTTATAACACTATAAACTATCTTAAACAATCAGAGATCATTACCTCTTTTATACTTTTCACAGGGTGGCAATGTCTCTTTTCCATATCTTTGCATAACCTTTCAACTTGGTGGCAGATTCTAATAATAGTATCACATAGCATTTTCTATAACATTCTTAATAAAACCAACTTATTACAACAATTATTACATTATGCAATCAACTGCTATTACATTGTCTCCAATTTTCTTCATGGCTGGTATTTATTATATTTTTGCTCAAATCATTCTCATTTATGGTCAACAGCTTTCAATTTTAAAGCTATTACGTTATTTGAGTCCATCAAAAGCATTACGCAATGAGTGCAAAATTCAATCCCAAATTTTCTCATTTAAGAATAAAGAAATTATTAAGAGTCTTTCCTATTGTGTTAGTATTTAGTTCATTATTGATTTGTGTTAGATGTTTTTACAGAGTTGTGGGAATGATACAAGGTTGGAATGGTTATCTAGCAACTCATGAAATTTACATCTTTTTACTTGATGCATTGATGGTCTTATGTGTTGCTTTACTAATTCCATTTCACCCTGCAGTTGTTTATGATAAAGAGACTAAAAGTAATTCCAGGAAAGAAACTAAACAGGTACAACAGCGTGATATTGATATTGAATTAAAGGATTAGAGTTCGCAGGATAAAGTTATTAATTCAGGTCAAACTTTTTGGTTCTTTTAATGTCTTTAATAATAGTTGTTAAACAGATATTGACTCTTCAAAAGGGCCAAAGTAATTAACCAATATATAATTAACTTTCCTGATATATTCTCATGTTAACTAATAGAAGTTTTTAGCAATTTAAATATCATTAATTACTCTTTTATTTGCTCTTTTAATAATTAAGAAAGAAAAAAAAAAAAAAGAGATAAAGATGAGAAGAAAAAAAACCTTAAGTATTTGTTCAAACAGTCTCTGGACCTTAGAAACCTTTGCTACTTACATATGCAATTTAGTCTCCTCCACCACTCCATATACCATCATTGATATCGAGCATATCACAATATGCAAAATCAGGATATTCTATCAGACTATTATTATCTCTTTATTCGCCAACTTTCCCATTGAGAACTCAAATTACAGCCTGGAAATCATCAGCATCAGATAACAATTTTGGGAAATATGTTGGCGTTACAATACAGCTTCAGATCCCATTTTTTCACATATGTCAAAATCATTCAATATTAGACACGTATCATAGTCCTAAAGTCTATCCAACACTATTATCGAACAATGGTGAGTATAAACCGTTACTAAAGAATTTACTAAACCATCCATACTCCAAAAGACAGCGTATTAGAGGATGTAAATGATCAAATAGATGAAGAGATATTCAAAAAAAAAAAAAGCTTAAATTTTTTTTGTACTCTGGTATACACCCAAAACATTTAACCAAAATCAAAGATGTAAAGAACTATGCTAGGAGAATATTTGATAAGTATTATTTAATCCCAGAATTAACTTTTTTTTTCTTTACTTGTAATGCCATAAACTCTAGTGAGAAAAAGAATGTGATGAAAAGTTTTGAGATACCTGTTGAAATGAAATTCACCAAAGATAACAGCTATCAATCAATGCTACCTGAACTCATGAAAGGTGACACATAATTTGCGCACAGCTACGTTTAACATGAAAACACTACTAATATTTTTGATTCTCTAGCTGGTACTGGCGAAGTTTTAGCCATAAACTAAAGAAAACTTCTGTAAACAAATGCATCAGTCGGAAAATGCTCTTTGAGTCAGTCGCTTAATCAAATATGGTTTCCTAGTGCTATTTTGTTGATTATGTTTAATTTCAATGTAACAGCTACGATGATTCCTTTAGATTTCAGATTGATGAATTACGGTAAGATTGAATTTGGGATTATCATTTATGATTTCTTTTTAAGTGACATTTTTTCGGCCTTAATTAGTGAAATTACGATTCAAATTATGTTTAACAATAAATACAATTTCAATTAATGCAAAGCAATACAAACCCCAGTTTATTGAAATTATACAATTGAAATAAAAGAAAATAATACACCTAATGGATTACAACCTAGAGTTATCGAGGTTGAACTCAACATTACAACAGGTTGTGAGCAGTTCGCAGAATGTCGTCTGGACCGGTACCAAATTGTCTTCGAGTATTGATTATATTAAATGGTCACGTCAAATGTCTAGACGTATGAATGCTATTGGTAATGGTTTAGATGTATACTATGAAAATGGTTCTGTTTGTTTTGAAGCCCATGGTGATCCTGAACTTGTTGCTGCCTTGAAAAAGACTTATGATGGTATTATTGAGGAATATGTGTCTGCTAGTGTATCCCAAGATGTTATTGATCGGTTGGAAGCAAGGAACACATATGGTTATTCAAGTATTGTCTTCTTGAAAAGTCATTATGGAACCGTATCCATGATCAATGCTGTCCGTGTCTTTGAATCCGTTTACACTCCTTATCCTGGTTCTCTTGCTAAAATTAATAGTTTGTTTGATACTGCTGAATCTTTGAAACTTACTGATGCACAGATGAAAGCTTGTCGCTATTTAGCTGTTTGGTCAATTCATAATGATTTCAAGCCTGGTGATCTGGAAAAGATTTTTGCTGCTTACCATCAAGAGTTTGGGAAAGAATTTGATGATTTCACTATGGATAACTTGTTGGATATAATCTCAAACTTATGTCCTCCTGTATCTACCTCTGATCCATCTGTTCCCTCCACTGAATCAAGTTTCGCCGCTTATCAAAAACGTCCTATCAATGAATTAAAGTGTTTCAACTGTGGTGCTCGAGGTCATACTTATAGGAAATGTCCAAAACCAAGATCTGAAGCGCAATCCAAGAAAATTACTGATATTAGGGCTGGTAAAGTTCAGAAAGATACTGCCTGGTTTGGATTCATTGGTTTTGAGCCAAATCACACTGGTGATTCTGTCTTTCTTGACAGCGGTTGTTCTAAACATGTGTTTAATTCAAGAGACTGGTTTACTAAATTCACTCCAATTAATAATCAATTTATTATCGGTATTCATGGTAATCAAATTCCTGTGTTAGGTATTGGTACTGTTGTTTTAACTCTCGCCAATGGATCCAGATTGACTTTAAAAGAAGCTAATTATGTCCCGAATGCTGCTGCTAATCTTGTGAGTGTTAGCTGTGCTACAGAATCTGGTTCTCAATTACTATTCAAACGCAATACTGTTGTTGATTTGACTACTAAATCTGTTATTGGTGTGAGAAGTTATGGGTCACTATTTTCATTAAAACTCGCTGTTCCTGCTTCGTCATCAGCTAGCTGAATTATTTAATTAAATTACTACAATTAAATCCATAAAAGTTACCCGGTGCTTAATAATACTGATATAATTTTAAAACCACAAGCAATAGAAGGTTTTCACATAAAGGAAAATTGCCACTAAATATTAGGCATAAAATTACTATTCATAAAGCCCAATAAGGAGTCCCCTTAGTATTAATAGTATTTTTGGAAACATTGTTTCTCCCACCAATTCAAGACACAAATCAGGTTATTGAACACATAAGAGGGTCATCATCACTGCTAAAGTGATAGAACTCTCCGCAGCAATTTTCATTATAAATTTATATTTAGCATTCTACTGTATGTATTTGCTCTTAACAGTAGTAATAATCAAAAAAATGCAACAAAATATTCACTTTAATTGTATGGAGTTGATGATGGGATGCTTAGATTTGTGAAAAAAAAAAAAAAAAAAAAAAAAAAAAAAAAAAAACTAGAGCATTAATCTTTACCATATAATTTGTTTGATATCTTTTTTTTTTTTTTATAGTTAATAAGTTAAGAATGAAGCTGATATAGTAATTAAGAAGAAGGAAATGATCGCATTTAAGATTGACCAGGGGAGAATCGATTCTTTGTAACAGACAATGGAAGCATTAAAAAGTGATGCGGCCATTCGCACAAATAAAACAGTCAGCCTATGAGGTGAAACAAATGTTATTAATGTTATGTCTCATTTATCCTTGCGCACTAAAGTTGACTAAACCAGCTAGTAAAATTGAATTGATTCGAGTAAAGGAATACTAAACGAGAAGCGATTTTCAGATATTTACGCATTTTAAAATAATGAGTTAGCTCCAAACCCTGTCTCATAACAATGAACATCATAAACTTTAAAAAAGAAATTAGCTAGCGATCTTTTGCTGGGGAAGATTTTAGAGATAGATTAACTCAGTAGTAATGTTTAAAACCAAATTCTGATTAGTAAAATGTTCTAATGGATCTTGTGAGATGAAATTCAATTCTAAAATTATCAGGGCGACGACTAATTTCATGGCTAACCTACATTCCAATACTAAATAGTTTCAAAAAAAAAACAAAAATAAAGTTAAAATAATAACAAGTAGAATATTATACCACCAAAATGGTGCCTCTTTTTTTTTTGTAAATTATTCATCAATTGTATATATCTTCATTACTTGTTCTTACATAACCTTGCAAACCAAGGATAAAAGTCAACTACAAAGTGTTTTTTTTTGTTTAGTTTTCGAATCATACAAGGATATAAGTGATGTGTGATATATCTTTAAAGACGAAGCCAAGGAATCAAAAAACAAACAAAAGAGAAAACAAAAGAGACTAAGTAAAAGCCCATAACGTGAGGTTGTCGAATTATTAATAACACTATGCTCCTAAACTGAATGCAAAATTTCAAACAAGGATATTGAAATCAAAGTTTGAGACAAGATCATTACTCGAAGATCAGCAAGGAAAGGACATGTCAAATCTGCGATACCATAACATAAAAAAAATAAAGTACAGTCTACGTTAGGAATTGGTAGCCAATACCTTAGTTCTTGAAGTATAGGACCATTTGCAAAATTAAGATGTTGATGACTTATGCATGTGATGAAAGCAAGAAGACATAAACGACTAATAGTCCATTGTCGTTAGAAACAATTAACCCGTATGTTTAAGTTATCAGTGTTTGGCACAAACTTTCTGACTTCTGGATAAAACGAGAAAAGAGGGAGTTAACTGACTTGGTATCACTTTTAATGCAGCTAAAATATATATATATATATATATATATATATATGAGCTTATTTCGATGACATCAGTATCAATATTTTAATTGGTTTGACCAAGGGATACGATCTATACGGTTTTGATATCCTTTGAAATTTCTTGAATAGCACAAAGGTATACTATAGAACCCATCTGTTAAAGAACCCCACCACCCCCTAGTAAGTGGAGAAAATTTTATTGATAAAAGAGACGTAGGCATTGTAAAAAATAAAAATAAATTGGTATACCAGTATAAGATAAACTGAGATCATGTGATAGAAGTAATCTA
The DNA here is from genome assembly GCF_024586455.1 of Bactrocera neohumeralis. Lineage (NCBI taxonomy): Eukaryota > Metazoa > Arthropoda > Insecta > Diptera > Tephritidae > Bactrocera > Bactrocera neohumeralis. The sequence goes on along the minus strand of NW_026089988.1, from coordinate 1,747 downwards.
TGGTTAATTATCGCGATGAGGTTTTGTCCAATTGTTATGGAAAACCAAGCTTAATATAGGGATTTGATGATCTAGCGATTCACTAATGAGACTAGTTTATTTGTTTATATGCTCCCAGTACTTGAGTTTTCGTGCCTTATTGTGTTAAAAGTTAGGAGCCCAAAGCTTAGTTGATAGATAATACCAGCTAGGTACGACAAAAAACAAAACAAAAACGTCAGGAAATCTCAAGGAATAAAATTTCAGGCACTGAAAAAAAAAATTCAAGTTATTGAATTATTCTTGTTAGTCATGCTATATCGGCTTTCAAAGAGCCATTAAGTTATAAGTAGAGTATTGTTGAATACCATTAAATATATATCTGTGTGAGAATGAGACAGGATATAGTTAGCGATTTATATTGACGTTTTGATTCGACATTGTACCATTCATATCGTATTGTAGCACTTAATTCGGCCTGAAACAATAAAATTATAAAAAGCTGGATACTAGCGTACCAACTGGAAGTATTGATACTTATAATCTTGACAAGTTGTGCCAAAAAAGTAGTAATTTAATTCAATTGCATCATTACAGGATTTCTTAAAGTTAGAAACCAGAAATTTCTGTAGGTGAATCAACTAGTTGCTAATTAATAGCCGGATTGAAAACATTTCTTCTATTGTAAATATAAACTTTCTATACAAATATTGTTGGTAACTTATCTAGCAGATGTCCCAAATAGATATTCAATGTTATTTAAATCCTTTTATCATGGAATATATCTCTTTCAGTTAAAGGACCCACGTGATCACCAAGTGATCTAATAATGAAGTTACTCAATTGAACAAGCACCATTGCCCATTTATTATAATTCTCCTTAGATTTAGGCCACAGACTAAAGCGAAATAAGCTTGATCATTGTTAGATACAGCAAAATCAAGACAAATACCAAATTTACCACCCCTGCAATAGTTTGATCTTGTAGATTATTAGCAATCATTGTAAAACAATAGTTTCAATGAGAACAGTATTTAAATGAGCGGAGAGTGAAAAAAAAAAATTTTATCAGAATCATGCTTAAACTTTGACTTTACGTATATCAATCAACGAGAATTTTATATCACTAATCAATACTTTACAAGAAATAATAGAGTTAGCATCACAGAAGGAACGGATGATCATTATGATAAAAATTAACTATTTCAAGTTAATGGGAAAGAATTACTTATAAGAATAACTGAAAATCCCGGAGCAAGTTCAAGAACTGTTAGAAAAAATATTGAATCCCTATATGAATTAGTAACAGTTTCTGACTTACGAAAGCTTTTGGAAGGATGCAACCACAATAAGAAAGATTTATTTTATTTTTTTTTTCCTTCAAAGCTTATCTCCAACAATTTTTTTTAGCTATAAGCAGTGAATATTCAGGTTTTTCCCCGGTTAAGTGCTGGTTTCTTGTAATTCTTTAACGTTTGTAATAATTCCAAATCCTTGAATTCTGGAGTACCAGGATTGAAATACTACCAATCTTCCATTGCCGAATTGAGGAAACACAGAAAGAAGTTGTTCAAAGTTACCACAGAATAGTAAAACAGCACTTTAATAAAGATGAGTTTGTTCGATAAATCGTTTTCAGAAAATAATCAATAGCATTAATTGCTAAGATATTCTGGATTGAGATCTCGTTCCATACGGTCAACAGAACCACTTTCAGGAAATTCTATTTTTCAAAACCTTTTAAAACATTCTAATTTACAGCACCTGT